>NW_007727090.1:182886-248434 GCF_000696425.1 Galeopterus variegatus
GAGGGAGGGAGGGAGGAAGGAAGGAAGGAAGGAAGGAAGGAAGGAAGGAAGGAAGGAAGGAAGGAAGGAAGGAAGGAAGGAAGGAAGGAGATACCACAGCTAAGTGACCCAGAGGAACAGGGTTGGTTAAACAGGGAAAAATGTAAAAGGAAAGACTGCATGTTAACTTTAGCCATTCCACCCCTTCTCCCAAATGACACCCTATTTATGAATGTTTACAGCATCAGGTCTGAGTTGCTTCATTTCACTATCTCACACTAGCATGCTATTGGTGAATTGATTTTATCCCTTGCTTTTTTTTTAAATGAATATTTGCTAGGACCTCATATTTACACAGTGTTTTGAAGACCTGAGTTGCTCTTTGCTTTATCTTTGAACCAGATTTCATAGTAGCAGATTTATTTACACAGTTTTACTATGTTACTAAAGTTTTGAAATTCATCTGAGATGGTGAAAAAGAGTAATTACAAACTGACCTCAAACCTTAGGGAAGTGTTTTGAACATTTTCTTTACAGGCCAGAGAGATGAAATCTGCCTCTTTCAAGTTTTTCTCATGACACTTTTATGGCCATACTAAAGTAAAGTGATAAGATTTCCTGATATCATGAGATATTGTTTCTATTTCAGACTTTGGAAAATTTTCACATGAAATTTATTAAAGTCAGAGTATACTCTGTTCCACATGCTACTTCTCCTGCCTGTAAATCTCTTCCCCGAACTCTTCACTAGACCATTTTCTACTTATCCTTTAGATCTTTGCTGAAAGATAACATTTCTTCATAGAGACATTCCTGACTACACTATAGAATTTTGTTTGTGAGTTAGATCCTTCTTGTAAACATGATTCTCTGTTTGCCCATCAAAGTTTCGGTCAAAGGTCTTTTGGAAAAACAGGTCAACCAGATCATTTTTTGACTGGTGACATGGGCAAAAGCATTCATGCACAAAGGTCATGAGCAGCACAAACATTGTAAAAGCACAAGACCTGCCACAGGTCATTACTGCATTCCATAATACTTCCTGGGACTATAATGTTATCAAGATAATGTTTTGGGAAAAAGTGAAAAATTTAACTCAAGATGTGGACATATTTAGCCAATCGCAGTAGTTTCCAATCAGTTTGCTTCAAAGATTTGCCTTTTGTTTACCCCACAATCTCTTACCATAATTCATGACAGCAGGAACCAAGTCCACAGTGTTTGTCATCTTCCTCCTAGTGTCTGCCACAGAGAAGGTGCTCGATAAACAATCATTGAGTAAATGAATGCATCCAGCTGTAAGTCTGGTTCTCCTTGCATGGAGGCAAATTATAAGTGATCAAACCAGGAATAGAAACTTTTATATTAGCAAGGGAAATTTGATTATGAAATAAGTAATTCTTTAATCCAGCATTACTTGGTTATCAATCATCATGAGTATTGTGCATGTGCGTGTGTGTTTTGGGGGGGAGAGGGCAGCTGGCCAATAGGGGGATCCAAACCCATGACCTTAGTGTTGCACAGCTGTGCCCTAACCAACTGAGCAAACCAGACACCCCTGAGTATTGTCTTTCTTCACTGCCACTTACAAGAATATCTTTGGAGCTTCGCTGTGGAAACTGTCTTTAGAAGCTATGTTTTAAACCATGTGAGAAAGACTGTCTCATTAATTTTTACTCATACCAACTTTACTGCCCCCAAATGATTATCAGATGTCTCAATCATCCAATTTATTCAGCGTACTTGACTTCAAATAATCCCTGGTGTTTAAAATTATCTATTACAAAATATCTTGGACATTTTTGAAATAAGGGTAGGACCCTCTGCCCCATGCCAATTTCTTGGATAGAGAAAACACTCATGTGTTTAATTTTCACATAAAGTTTAATTCCTATCTTGTGTATACAAAATAGTCTCTATTATAAATCTTAATGGCAAAGTCAGAAGTAACATTGGGTTATCATTGGTCCATCACCACCACTAAAATTAGAAGTTTCTCTCTGTTTGCTTATTTGGGAAGGGAGCAAGATATAGGGAAGGGCTCCACTAGGGGTTTAAACTATTCCTTTACAACTTTATCAAGGTTGCTAATAGCTGCTACTATCAATAAGTGCTCTTTCACATGATGAAAATGAGATTAGAGCTGCTCTGAGTGGCCTCACCAGGGAGAACTAGAACCAATGGGCAGAAGTCATAAATCACCAACTTCAATTCATTGTTAGGAAAGACCAGCCAACAATAAGCAAAATCCTACTCAAAATATGGAGCTGCCAGTTTCTTGGCCTCTGATTTTTGTGCTTTCACCACACGGCTTACCATAAATCCTAGAAATGATACTTGAACTCCTTGGTAATGGTGGTGAAGTGGGGAGTAGTTATTTCAGCCTCTCTTTGGCTATTAAAACACCAACATTAGCACAGTAAGGGTATGAAATAGAATGCTATTGTTTAGGGAGGAATGTGCTCATCCAGTGGCCCAGTGGAATTTGAAATTAAATAAAAATTATGGACTAGAATTTAGGGGAAAGAATGCCTAAATGAGGCTAAAGAAAGACAGCCAGGCAGAGAGGGAAAAATTTCCCCCCAAAATAAATATTTTTCTTTTTGTGGCTGTGTGCCACACTTTAGAAGGCTTCCTAGCTGACTCTGACCTAATCTCACATCAAATATCACCACCAAATGCTGTGTGCTCAGGTCAGGCATAGGTTTCTCCGTTTCAGCAGCTCTGGATCAGAGCAATAATTCGTGGAGGCTCAGGTGTCACTGAGGGAGGAGTGAGAATGAGGATCAATACAGCATTTGCTTACTGGTATAAAGCTAGGATGCCCACAGGCCCAGACAGGCCAGTTTAGCCCAGTTAGAAAGTGTGCATATATATCAAATAACTACACAGGGCATATGCATACACACTCTGGCTAATTGTTGTCACTGGTCACTCTCACCTGAACCCCATCATTCTAACTAAACTCACTGCATTAATTTACTCTGGCTTGCTCTTTCTGGTTGGAAAGGTTAGTACATGTATATGTCAAATTTTTCATTATAAATTCTGATTTCTGCCCTGTGCTCCTTCAAGAGAATCTGGGGATCAGTCACCTGTTGCCAACAGCATAAATTCCAAATGCTCAGGCCCATCATAATCTGGCTCCAACCTAACTTTCTAGCCCAGTAACTACTTCTCCTCTTCATGAATCCTTACTCCAATCCAGTCCCCTAAATACATCCTGTGCTGTTCTAACTCTCGACCTTTGCTCATGCCTCTTGCTATTAATGCCCTCCAGCTCTTCTCTACATGGTCCTAAACTTTCAAGGACAAGCTCAGACATTCACCCTCACAGATTGATCTTGTCATAGCTCAGGACATACAGACTAACCCTACTCTTCACACCACACAGACACAGCTCTGGCTCACCTATATTAGCCTGCCTGGCTTGGCCTCACTCAGATTGACCAAGGGTAATTGCAAACTGGCAGTCTGAGGATCAAGAGCAGTCCACAGCAACATTTCTTCTGACACAGTTTGAGTCTACATGATGTTTAATAAAAACATTCTAAAATAGTTGCCAACATTTTAAAAGTAGAATTTTCCACAATTTTAAAAAATCTGGATTTTAATTTTAATGGTTTCTATTCATTAATAATATTTGGAAAAAAAAAAAAAAAAATCTGGATTTCCAGCTTATTTTGAAATACCAGAAAATAAGGCATCTCAGTTTGCCTTCCTTCAGAGCAAAAATCAGCCAGCAAGGAATAGCAGCTGTTTCTTTATTTGAGGCTGTGTCTCCTACTTAGTATAGTTCCCAGTACCCCCTTATTTCTTATACCCAACTTGCTTTACTCATTTAAACTTACCTCGCTGGATGCTATAGATATTTGAGTTTATGCATATCACAACATGCACACACACTGCACCAAGGAACTGTCAAACCTCACTCTCCAGCACATGTGGCTCAGAGCCATGAGACAGCACAGCAGAAACAAGCTGAATGCCCTAACTTGGCTCCAGCTCTTTTTCCAACCAAAGGTCATCTCCCTCCTCCCATACCACTTAGGAATACCAGTCCTAGACTTCTGTGGATTTTGCTCCAACTCTATTTTTCCCAAGGTGCAAGAAAAAAATATTTACTTCTGCTCTGCCATCCACTTTTTCAGTAAGCTTTTTATTTTAGAATGGTTTTAGATTCACAGAAAAGTTGCTAAGATAGTAAAGATTATTCCCATATAACTATTCCGTATACCCAGTTTTCTCTGTTATTAACATCTAACAGTAATATGGTTCATCTGTGATGACTATAAACCATTATTAATACAAGATCAGTAACTAACATCTATACTTTATTTAGATTTCCTTAGTTAGTCAGACCTTCCTTACCTACTGTGCTTTTACTGTTCTTAAGATCCTATCCAGGATACAACATTATATTTAGTTGTCATGCCTCCTTAGTGTTCTCCTGAGTATAAGAGTTTCTCAGGCTTTCCTTGTTTTCTATGACCTTATCAGATTGGAAGAGTACTAGTCAGATATTCTATAGAACGTACCTCAGCTGGGAGATGTTTGATGCTTTCATCATGATCAGACTGGGGTTATGGGTTTTGGTGAGGAAGACCACAGAGATAAGAATGCCATTCTCATCACATCATATCGAAAATAGAAACTATTGACGTTGACCTTGATCCCCTGGTGGTGTTTGTCAGGTTTCTCTACTGTAAAGTTTCCATACTGTCCCCTCTCCATACTGTCCTCTTTTGAAGGAAGTTAGTATGTGCAGCCCACACTTGACAAGTGGGGAATTATGCTCCACTTCCTTGAGGACAGAGTATCTACATAAATTACATGAAATTCCTCTGTATGGGAGATTTGCCTATGCTCCCCTATTTATTTATTCATTTATTTACTTATTAATTTGATCTTTTATTTGTATGAATATGGATGATAGACTCATAGGTATTTATTTTATGCTTCAGGTTATAATCTAATACTATTTTATGATTTTGTTTGTCAATTTTTTTTAATCTTTGGCCATTAGGAACTCTTTTCATTGACTCTTGTTTCTCTTTAACATATCCCCATCATTGTGTGGTTTTATTTTTAGCTTTTTGTTTTGTTTTGTTTTTGAGCACTTCTTTACTTTCTGGTACTTCAGGCCGATCTTTCTCTTTCCTGCACCAGTGCTAGAATTGTCCATATCTCCTAGAAGCCATGGCTTATTTTACTGAAGAAGGGTGTCAGAAAACAAGATGTGGGTGTCTCTCATCCATTTTATACATTTTTATTTTCCCAATACCCAATTTCTAATTTTCCAAAGTATTTCAAAGATCGTGTTTTCTGTGAAGAGTTCCATGATTATTTTGTCTAATAATTCTTCCTCTAAAAGTATTGAACACTTACATTATTATTCGGGGGGGAGGAGGTGAGTGTGTGTATGGGTCCTGATCTATGCACATGGATTAGAAAGCCAGATCCATACTCTGTGACAGAAAAAAATGGGTAAAAAGATGATATATGGTTTGGATTGAATATAGACCAAAGCAGGAGCTAGTTTATTTTAGAAAACCCACTGTACCATGCACATCAGATCCACTCTTCCCGGCACTCAGGGAGGCAGTGGTGCAGAGCAATGACAGTGAGAGGCACTGTGATCAGGCAGACTTTAGCACTTGCTGGACGTGTCTGGGGAAGTCCCTTTATCCTCTAAGCCTCAGAGCCTCAGCTGTAAATCAAGATCATTCATTCATTCATTCATTCATTCAACAACTCTTTTATGAACACTTACTATATGACAGGTGCTCTTCTGGTTGATGTGTAATGTGGATTAGGTTTTGGCTTTCATTTGGCTTATATTATTGTGGACAGGGGGGCATAGACAAAAGATAATTGATTTAGTGATAAGTGCTATGAAGAAAACTAAACATAAAAACAGCAGAAGGTATCAGATACACGTGGGCTCTATTTTAGATTATGTGGTCAGGTAAATCCAAATAAGGAGGTGGCATTTAATAAAGACCCAAATATTAATAGACAGCTAGTTAGACAAAGGTATGGGGGAGATTGTTCCATGCATGGGGTATAGCAAGGGCAAAGGCTCCGAGGTGAGATGAGCCTGGAGTGTTCCAATAACAGAGAGAAAGGCTAACACAATGTGCTGTAGATTGAATGACCCCCGCCCCAACCTCACTGAGGCTTAATCCCGACTGTAACTGTTGAAGGTAGGAAATCCTATATGGTAAGTGAAAGGTAGGGCCTTGAAGAAGTGATTAAATTGTAGGACCATGCTGTAGTGAATGGATTAATAATGGTGGTCAGGGGTGTGGTTCTGAGGGCTTTAAAAGGAAAGAATATGAGGTGGTTTTTTCTCTCTGCTCCTCCATTTTCTGCATTGTGAGACCCTTGGGTCACTGTCACCACCACCAAGACACTCACCAGATGTGTTGCCTGGACTTTGGACTTCCCAGCCTCAGAAACTGTAAGCAATAAGTTTCATTTTCTTAAAAATTACTCAGTTCCAAGAAATTTGTTACAAGCAACAGAAACAGACTAATATGCCATGTGACGTAGGCAGAGTAGCACACCAGTAAGGGTGAGGAAGTAGGTAGAGGGTAGATCATCATAGGCCCTGGCAATGAATTGGAATATATTCAATGTGTAATGGGAAGTTGTGCCAGTGATCAACTTACTGATTTTCAGTTCTAAGTTCACCATTCTTTGCCCTGAGTTGTGATACCAGAGCTGAATCCTGTGAACATTTCTCCTTTGCTAGTTGCACATTGTGAAGCTGTGTCAGTAGAGGGCACTGGAAAGACACTGCAGAAAGAAGGAGCGCCACATCATGGTTCCAGTGCTTTTCTTTTCTTTTTTGTTCTTGCCACAAACTGCTGCCAGTAGCACATGAGAGAGGCAAAAGGTGCCTTCCCAACGAGTTGTGCTGGGACCCCAAAGGGTGGCTTTCTAGTGAGTTTGGCCAACATCCCATAAGGCAGCTTCCAAGCGAGTTTCAGTGACATCTCCACAGGTAGCTTCCCAGCAAGTCTTGCCAACACCCTAGAAGGCTACTCCCAGAGGTCAACTTCCCAGAGGTCAACTTCCCAGAGAATTTCAGGAGTATCCCAGCTGGCTTCTCAGGAAGTATTATTGACAACACAGTGGGGAATTGTTTGCTTGCCAGCATTTTAGCAAATTTCATCCTTCTGGGGGCCTGAGTCACATACTGGGGAGAGCAACCTATTGCCATTTGGGCGCAGGTCAAGACCTATTAGAGCTGAGGGGAATACAACAAAGCAATCTTTCTACCCCCTGAGAGAGGGACAGGAATGCATGCTGAGCTCCTAACCAAAAACAAAACCTGCATCAGTTCCTTTTACCTATAAATTACATCTGGCTAACAGAAATAAGGAGTACCTTTGATGGGCTCATCAGTAGACTAGATATGGCTCAGATAAGAATTGGTGAGCTTGCAGATATACCAACAGAAACTTCCCAAATAAAAAGCAAAGAGAAAAAAGACTGAAAAAAAAAATGGTACAAGTATCCAAGAACTGTGGGACACTAACAGACGGGTAAAAAGTGTAACAGGAATAACAGAAGGAAGAGAAAGAAAAAGAAAAAACATATTTAAAGTAGCATTGGCAGAGAATTTTCCAAAATTAATGACAGACACCAAACCAAAGATCCAAGAAGTTCAGAGAACATCAAGCAGGATAAATTACCAAAAAATATCTACACCCAAGGATATCATATACAAATTGTACAAAATCAAAAGACAACAGAACATCTTAAAGAAGCTACAGGAGGAGCTTTCTTTAACCTTTCCTAAAGGGGAACAAGGATAAGGACTACACTGGATTTCTCTTCAGAAACCACTTAAACAAGAACAGAGTAGAGTGAAATATTTAAAGTGTTGAAAGAAAAAATTACCAACCTGGAATTCTGTGTCAAGTGTAATCATCCTTCAAAAGAGAAAGAAACAAAGACTTTACCAGACAAACAAAAACTGAGAGACTTTGTCTCCAGTAAATCTGCCTTGAAAGGAATGCTAAAATAAGTTCTTCAGAGATAAAGAAAATAATATAGATCAGAAACTCAGATCTACCTAAAGACAGGAAGAATATTAGAGGAGGAATAAACGATGGTACTAACATGGTGACTCCAGGAGGTGAGAGACCTAAAAGAGCCTCCTGGATCTCACATAGAAAGACTTTCCCTCCACTATCCCCTAACTCATTCCTTAGTATGGATTAAGTTCTTAAACTTTTTTCATCTAAATTTGAGGTTTGGGGATTACTTACAATAGACAAAGCTGCTCTCAGCACTCTGATTGCTCTAGTCAAGGGATGCCATTAATCCCACAGTTACAACCTCACAGGTGAGAAAGGTTCCCATGGAGACATATGTCTAAAATAACAACCCTCTGCAGGTAAGCAGTAGCACACTGTTGGCACATTTCAATTCACTCACCACATAAGTTTTATAGGTCCAAACTATACAGACTTTCATATATTGTAGGCTAACCCAAGCATACACAAGTCACATAGAAGTTGAAAAGGAAACTACTGGCCTCTAAGAACTCAAAACTCATGCTGCTGAGAATCACTCAGACTGGCTACAAATGTACCATCAATTTCAGTTTTAAAATTATATGTTTAAAATTATATGTAGTTTTCATTATATATGAATTTGGATTCTGCTGTATACCAAAACTGAAAAAAAAAATTGTTTTTTATAAAATAGACAAAAATAAATTTATACAGATGCAAAAGAAATTCCCTATTAAATATATATATATATGTATATATATTGCAAATATACATATATAGAGATAAACCTCTAAACAGACTGACCAAGAAAGAGGAATAAAAAAGAAGATATCACTGTAGACCATATAGGCATTAAACAGATAATAAGGAAATCCTACAAACAATTCTATGCCCCAAAATTTCACAATTTAGATGAAATTGACAGATTCTTTGAAAGACAGAGACCAACAAAGTTCACTCAAGATGAAAGAGATAACTCAAAAGAGTCTCAACCCATTAAAGAAATTAAATTTATAGTTTAAAAAGCACAAGCAACAGAAGAAAAAGAGATAAATTGGACTTCATTCAGAAACCTAACTTTTAGGCTTCCAAGGACATTATCAAGAAAGTGAAAATACAAAATCAACACACAAAATGGGAGAAACTATTTGCAAATCATTAATCTGATAAGAGACTTGTATCTAGAATATAAAAAGAATTCTTACAATTCAGTGATAAAAAAACAAATAACCCAATTTAAAAATGGGTAAAGGATCTGAATAGACATTTCTCCAGAGAAGATATACAAATGACCAATAAACACATGAAAAAATGCTCAGCATCATTGGCCAGTCAGGGATTAGCCTTGTCCAAAGAAAGATTTGGCTCGTCTCTGGTTCCTGGAAGATAACCTCTAAGCCCTTGGAATGTCGGGCCGGTAGGACTATCTTTGTTTACCTGGAGTTCTTGGGCCATGCCAGATAGTCTGGGCTAACAATGTGACTTAGATTGGGGGCCTTCAGTCATGCTGGGTAGTCTGTGACAACAATATGACTTGTGGTGGGCATCTTGGGCCACAGGTATAAACCCAACCTCTGGAGGGGCTGAAGATTAAGGTGAGCCATACAGTGGTCAGCTATGTCTATGTGGCTGACACTCCAGTAAAAAATCTGGATGCTAAGGCTTGGGTGAGCTTCTCTGGTTAGCAATACTCTGTGCATATTTTCATACATCATGGCTGGAAGAAATAAATGTGTTTTCACACCTTCATTGAGAGAGGAAAACTTGAAGCTTTGAACCTGATCTCTCCTCCTGTCTTGTGTGCTTTATCCCATTGCTAATTAGAATCTATATCCATTCTCTGTAATAAACCATAACTGTGACAGCTTTGCTGAGTTCTGTGAATCCTTCTGGTAAATTACTGAAGCTGGGGGTAGTCTTAGAGAACTCCCAAACTCACAAAGATCAAATTTTATTTAAAAAATTAAAAGATTAGTCACATTTCTATATACTAGCAATGAACAATAGGAGATGAAAATTTTTTTAAATTATTATAATAGCACAAAAAACCATGAAATATTTGTAGATAAATACAATATGTGCAAGTTTTGTATGCTGAGAAACAACAAAACACTAGTGGAAGAAATCAAAGAAGACCTAAATAAATGGAGAGACGCACCATGTTCACACATTGCAAGACTTAATATTAAGATGTCAATTCAGCCCAACTGATGTCAAAATCTAAGATTTTCAGTCAAAATCTAAGCTAGGTTTTTTGTGAAATCATACTCTGCTCTCAGACTACAATTAAATTAAACAAGAAATTTAATAAGAGAAATATAACTGGACACAATCCAAAATATTCATACATAAAGATTAAACATGCATTTCTAAACAACACAAGAATCAAAGAAGAAATCTCAAAAGAAATTCTAAAATATTTTTAACTAAATGAAAATAAAAATACAACTTATCAAAATTTGTGGGATGCAGTAAAAGCAGTGCTTATAGGGAAATTTGTGCCATTGATGCATATATTGGAAAAGAAGAAAGACATAAAATCAATCACCAAATCTTCCACTTTAGGAAACTAGAAAAAGAGCAAATTAAATCCAAAGTAAGCAAAAGAAAAGAAATAATAAAAATTAGAGCAGAAATGAATGAAATTGAAAACAGAAAATCAGTAGAAAAAGAAATCGATGAAACCAAAATCTGGTTTTTTGAAAAGATCGATAAAATCAATAAGCTTCTAGCCAGGCTAAGTAGGAAAAAGGGAGAGATGATACAAATTACTAATATCAGAAATGAAAGGGGGGCATCACTATAGATCCCACGGACACTAAAAGGATAATAAAGGTATACTATGAGCAACTCTATGATCACAAGTTTGATAACCTAGATGGAATGAGCCAATTTGTTGAAAGACACAACCTGCCAAAACTCACACAAGAAAAAATAGACAATCTGAATAGGCTAGATCTATTAAGGAAATTGAATCAATAATTAATAACCTTCTAAAACATAAAGCACCAGGCCCAAATGTGTTCACTGGTGACTTCTACCAAATATTTAAAGAAGAAATTATACCAGTTCTCTACAATCTTTCAGAAGATAGAAGCAGAAGGAATACTTCCTCATTCTGTGAGGCCATTGTCACCTTAATATCAAAACAAGACAAAGACATTACAAGAAAAGAAAACTATAAACCAATATCTCTCATGAACATAGATGTATAATCCTCAACAAAATATTTGCAAATAGAATCTAACAATGTATAAAAAGAATTACATATCATGACCAAGTGGGATTTATCCCAGATGTGCAGGCTGGTTCAACATTTGAAAATCAATTAATGTAATCAACAGACTAAAGAAGAAAAATCACATGATCATATCGATAGATGCGGAAAAAGCATGTGACAAAATCCAACATACATTCATAATAAAAACTTTAAGTAAATTGGGAAAAGAGGGAAATTTCCTCAACTTGATAAAGAATATCTACAAAAATCCTACATCTAATATCACACTTAATGGTGAGGAACTCAAAGCTTTCCCACTCACATCGGGAACAAGGCAAGGATGTCCCTTCTGACCACTCCTTTTCAATATCACACTGGAAGTCCTAGATCAGACTAGGAGAAGCAAAGGAAGTAAAAGTTATGCAGATTGGGAAGGAAAAAATAAAACTGTCTTTTTGACAGAAGACACAATTGTCCATGTAGAAATTCTGAATCAACAAAAATATCCTCCTGGAACCAATAAACAATTATAGCAAGATTGCAGGTACAAGGTTAACATACAAAAGTCAATTACTTTCCTATACACCAGTAATGAACAAGTGGAATTTGAAATTAAAAACACAATGTCATTTACACTTGTACCACCCAAAACAAAATACTTAGGTATAAATCAAACAACATATGTACAGAACTATGTTAGGAAAACTATGAAACTCCAATGAGAGAAATCAAAGAAGAAGTAAATAAATAAATGGAGAGTCCATGTTCATGGATAGGAAGACTCAACAGATGATGTTGGAACAATTGGATATTCATATGCAAAAAAGAAAGGAAGAAAAAAAGAGAGACAGAGAGAGGGAGCGAAAGAAAGAGATTTGATTCATAACTCATACTCTCCACAAAAATTAACTCAAATGAATTATGGACCAAAATCCAAAACTTAAAACTATAAAAATTATCAAAAAAAAAAAAAAAAAGGAGAAAATCTTCATGACCTTAAGTTAGACAAACATTTCTAAGATGGTGCCAAAAACTTGATATAACCAAGAAAAAAATTTATAAATTGGATTTCATCAAAATTTAACACTTCTGCTTTTCCAAAGATGCTGTTAAGAAAATGAAAAGACAAGCCATGGATTGGATAAAATATTTGCAAGTCACATGTATGATAAAGTCTTGTATCCAGAATATATAAAGATCTTTCAAAACTCAATATTAAGAAATCACACAACTCAATAAAGAAATGGGCTAAAGATATTTTAGACACTTTACTGAAGATATAGAGATGATAAATGAGTACATAAAAAAATTCTTGACATCATTAGTCATAAGGAAAAACCACAATTAGACACTACTACACACCTATGAGAATGGCTAAAATCTAAAAACTGACAATTCCATGTAATGGTGAGGAGGAAGAACTGGGAGTCTCATACACCGCTGGTAGGAATGCAAAATGGTACAGCTACTTTTGAAAAATGTCAGTTTATTATAAAGTTAAACACATGCTTACCATTCAGCCCAGAAATTTAATCATAGATATTTAACCTAGTGAAAAGACTCATTGGTATCTCTGACAAGAATCCAGTCAGCACCTCAGCTAATATCTGGTCATAATGCAATCTCATTTGGCAAAGTAGTATCTTGCCAAATTACTTGAGATGACATAATTTTTTTCTTATTTGGAAAGCAGTTTTATCCTTAGAAAGATTTAAAATTAAGCACATGCAGTGGATTGAATTATGTCCCCCCAAAACCCACTGAAGCTTGAATTGTTTCCCCCAACTATTATGTATTAGAAACTTAACCCCCACTGTGACTGTTAAGAGGGTGGGAAATCCTATTATGATAATTGAAAGGTGGAGCCTTGAAGAGGTGATTGGATTGTAGGACAGTGCAGTAGAGAATGGATTAAAAATGGTGGTCAGGGGCATGATTCTGAGGGCTTTAACAAGAGAGTGAATGAGGAGGTTACTCTCTGCTCTGCCATTTCGTAATGTGATACCATGCCATCACTGTCACCACCACCAACACCTTCACCAGCTGTGTTCCCTGGACTTTGGACTTCCCAGCCTCAGAAACTGTAAGCAATAAATTTCATCTTCTTGTAAACTACCCAGTTCCAGGTATTCTGTTATACGCAACAGAAATGGACTAATACAGAAAATTGGTGCCAGAGAAGTGGGGTGTTGCTTTTAACAGATACTTGAAAATGTGGAAATGGCTTTGGAACTGAGTGTTAAGGAAAGGCTGGAAGAGTTTGGAGGACTCAGAAGAAGACAAAAAGACAAGGGAAAGTTTGGAATGTCTTAGAGACTGGTACGTGGTGGCGAGCTGAATGCTGATAGAAATATGGATAGTAAAGGCCATTCTGAGTAGGTCTCAGATGCAAATGAGAAGGGACTCATTGGAGTGAGGCAAAGCTCACCGTTGCTGTGAACTGGTAAGGAACCTGGCTGCATTGCATCCATGACCTATGATTTTGTGAAAGTTGGAACTTAAGAGTATTTGGCAGAAGAAATTTCTAAGCAGAAAAGCATTAAGGAAGCTGCATGGCTACTTGCAACAGTCTATGCTGAGTTATGGCGGCAAAGGAATAACATAAAGCCAGAATTTGAAAGGGAAGCAGAATGTAAAAATTTAGAAAGTCTGCAGCCTGGCCATGTGGTAAAGAAGCAGAGAGCATGCAGTGGTGCAGTCCAGTCACCTTTAGCTAAGACGATTAGTGCAGAAGAAAGGGAATATCAAGAGTGGGAAAGGCCCAGAAGGCATTACAAAAGCCTCTGGGGCCAACCCTTCCATTACAAAGACCTAGGAGCAGCATGTACAATCTCCATAGCTTGGTAAAGAGCCTTCTGACCTGTGGGGCTCTTAAGGAGGGTTAGTCTTTACCCAGTTTTCATCCATAGGTGAGGTAACCATACCTCAAGTGTGGCCGGGACAGTCCCAATTTTCAACTATTGTGCCAGCATAATGAACACCTATTCCCACTCTCGAAAGTGTCCCAGAGAGGATGGTAATCCATAGTCCACACACCTAGCTTGCTGTCCATTTAGGTTAGCCTTCGTAGAGTGCAACGTCACTGCCCTTGAAGTCAGAAAACTCAGGTCAGAGTAACAGTCAGGTTATTTCTCATTTAAAGCAAGTCCCTTAACCTTAGAGAGCCTCAAGATTTGCCAGTGATGATGCTATTTTTCCACAGTATTACATGGACCACATGAAAGCATGTACATGAAACAGCTCTGTAAACTATAAATGACTGTACAAACACACTTTCACAACAAAAAAGAGGATGTTAGCAAAAGTAAAAATTGTAATGAAACACGAAGAATTCAAAATGTTTAATAATTTTTTGACCCAGTACCAAACCTCTCACTTTTAAAGTTATTCATCCCTTCCTCCTCTCCTCTCCTTAGTTTTCTACCTTTCGGTATTTCTTAAGTCCCTATTATGTGCCAGGCACTATTCTAAATGCTATATGAAGAAAGAATATCAAAAAAAAACTAAGACGGGGCCCTTTCCAATATCGGTTCATTCAATCATTTATTCAATATTTATGAAGTGCATACTATTTCATTCCTTAATATTTAAACATAGTACATCTTTCTATATATTTAGAGCTTATACGAGGGTACTTCAAAAAGTTCATGAAAAGATTCATATTATCTTTCAATTCTATTTTTCCAAGAACTTTTTGAAGTACCCTTGTATGCCCTGCAATACATTTAAAATTTTTTTCTCCACATAAGAATTGCAAATCTTTTTAAGCTTTATCCCTCATATATGTGTGTATATATACATATATATATCATAATCTATATGTAATTAAAGATTATAACAATATATAATTGCTCCTATTGAACATTTGAAAAATTGCACTTCCTAATTAATTGTTACTAGTATACAGAAAAGCAATTGATATTTCAATGTCGATCTTTCATCTAATAAGCTTGATAAATGTGATTATTTTTTCTAACAGTTTATAGATTCTCTCGGATTTTCTAGGTAAATAAGAATGTAGACTGCAAATAACGATTTGCTTATTCCTTTTCAGTCTTTCTACCACTTATATGTCTAGTACAGTATTGAACAAGTGGTAAAAGTTAGCATATCCAGTCACGTTGCCAGAATCAGATAATTGCTGTTCATTTTTGCATGTCTATCCCTGCCTTACAATATGAGGTCCTCAGGATCAGGACTGATACCCTCTCCCTACATGTCAGTGATTTGGAGAGTTCCTGTATTACAGGCTCCCGTATATATAACTCTCTGTGTGCACAGTCTCCTGTGTATGGTAATCTTCCATAATGTGTGCTGAACTGAGTCAAGTGTCATATCTGTGAAGTTTTTCTAAGCTTCTGCAGGTACACTTACCCAAGGTGGGGTCTTTTTGTTGTTGTTTATTTTTTGTTATATTTTTTATTAAGGTATATCATATACAGAGAGAAAAGTATACATGTTGTAAGCGTACAACTTAATAAACTTTCACAAACTTAAAACTTCTGTGTAACCATCACTATATCAAGAAACAAATATTCCAGCATTCCAAGAGCCTCTTCATACTCTCCTGCTGTCACCATAGCCCAGAATAAACACTATTCTGTTGTCTAACAGCATGGGTTAGTTTTGCCTGTTTTTCAATTGTATATAAATGAAAACCGTGCAACATGGACCCATTTGGACCTAGTTTCTGTTATGCCACATTATATTTGGGAGATTCATTCAAATCTTTGCATGTGTTTGTAAAGCATTTATTCTTATTGCTATGCAGCATTCTATCACATAAAAATTCCACAATTTGTTTATCAATTCTACTGTTGATGGGCATTTGGACCGTTTCCAGGTTTGAGCTCTTACAAATAGTTCTGCTAAGAATTTCATTAAATTTTTAAGCAATATTTTTCACATAATAATTTCTTTCATGGTAGAGTCCCAAATCCTTAAAGGTAGCAAAGAGTTAGCTAATAACATACCTATATAACACAAAAATCACCACCTCACATCCCAAAGTTCAGCAAAATTTTGGGAATCAACTTTCTACTGTATAGTTTTTTTTAAATGCTTGAGTTTCAACCCACATATAAAATCTTCCCAACAAATATTTCTGAGGCGTTTGGGGTGGCTTAATCTCCCACAGACCTCTTGGTCCATTCTACTCTGAATTGTTTATCTCTACCCCATGTCTCAGGCCACCATTGCTGTCCTCTTCTCTCTTAGCCCACATGAACCCCAACATCCAACCATTCTCCTTTTCTTCAATCCCCCCATTCCCTCAATATTCCAGAACACTAGAGTCAACAACAGTGTGTATCACAGGCCTTTAGTGAGAGTCTGGGCAAGAGAAGGACAGGCAATGAAGAAGGGGAGCAGGGTTCCACCACTGCCCCAGCCTCTCCCACTACTCCCGTCCTGTCCCCACCCAGCCTATAGATGCTACACTACCCCTCGGGCAGTAGGACAGCCACGTGAGCCCTGAAGCCTAGGGCATGGGCCCAGGTGGAGCCGCCACAGGTGCAGGTCTTGGTGGTAGTAGCAAATATTCAAACGAGAGCTTTGAAGGATGAAGTGGAAAAGGATTCCATGTGAACAGCAGTTGAACATAGGTCAGTCGGTCCCTCGTTCTCAAAAGTCCTTAGGTGGTCATCCCCAAAGGAACATCTCACTGGCACTGTTTGAGCCTCAGGCCTCAGTCTTTCCATAGCCAGGATTTCTCTCTCTCCTTCCCCCTGGACCCTCCTTTCATCATTCTAATGCAAAGCCCAACGTCTTCTCTTTATTAAGCAAAACATTTCAAACCCCTTCCCCATCCTGGGTCCTAGTTCTTGAAATGACTCATCTGAGTTTAAATAAACAAAAAAAGTTTTCTCCTCAGAAGAATTGTGCTGCCAGCCATTAATGTAACTCCTTTTCCCTGTTCCACTAAATGAATTAATTGAATGCAGTTCAAGGACTAATGCTTAGAAATCACCTTCCTTTTATTGATAGTTTAAACTTAACCAAGTGTGAGCCTTGACAGCAAATATGCCCGAATTGCCCAAAGTCAGCTCCTAGGATCCCCACGAGGGGGCAGACGCCCCCAAGCATCTCTATGTTTCATGACTGTCTCCTTCCCTCTCCCACCTCACTATCCCCACCCTTCTGCTAAACCAAATGTTAACATCCTCTGTCATTGTGCCCCAGGAACAGACAGCCCAAGTGGTCACTGCTAGGGATCCAGCACACCAAGCTCAAACACTACTAGGACATAGTTTCGGTTATTTTGGGTTTCCATGGCATTCTTTGGCAAATTCATTGAAAACATGTTTTCATGAGAACACATCTCATTCCACCTACTGCCAGCTAAATTTATCTCCACGAAGTTTAAAAATATGGACTGATTAATTAGGGGCCAAGCCATTTCCTGAGTACTTTGGATATAACTGTAATTCTGTGGCTCTGTGATTCACCCTCATTGCTTCAGCCATCTGTCCCTGAACAAAATGCATTTATTTATGTTTTCTGTGGTTTGTTGTTCTGTTTCCTTCTTTCAAAGACATAAACAGTTGATTTGGAAAATCAAAATGAGTTTTTCCTGTTTTTGCAGAATAGTTTTAATTAAAACACAACTGAGCAATCCCACTGAGACCTAAATCATACCACTCCTACACAAATCCCTCTCGTGGCTTCTCATCTCTAAATAAATGCCAAAGTCATGACCTATCAGGCCCCATAGGATCTGTCCAACCTCCCTACACACACTATCGTATCTCCCTCCACTCTCTCCCTGGATGCTCCATGCCAACCAGCAGGCCTGCTCCCGCTCAGGACTTTATGCTTGCTCATCCCTCTTTTTGGATCATCTTTCCCCACTGCTACCCCCATAACTGCATGAGTCTTCCTCCATATCCTCCAAATGTCATCTTCTTAGTAAGCCTTTCCTGGTCCCTGCATCCTAAATGGAAACCACCATCACCCACCCCCACACACACTCATACACATTCTATATCCCTTCCTTCTTTTCTTTTTCCTTAGCACTTCCACTGACATACCACACATTCTACTTATTTATGTAGTTTATCCTCTGTTTCCCTACAAAAAAGTAAGCTGTACAGGGGTGGGAGTTGTTGTCTGTTTTATTCACTGCTATATCTCCAGCACCTAAATAATACCTGGCACATAGTAGGTACTCAACAAGTATTTCTTGAATGAATAAACAAAAGCACAGAGTTGGACAAATAAACCTAAAAACAGGTCCCATATTTGTTCTTTCTCATTATTCACATTTCTGCTCAACAATCGATGTCCCTACCACTCTATTTAAATAGCTCCTCCTGTAAGTCATTCTCTATTCCTTTGTCCTGTTTCTCCATTGCGTTCACTACTATCATATTTCATTACTCAAATATTTGTTACTTTAAAAAAATTACTTGCCTTGCCCATTTGAAGGTAAGTTCCAGGAGGGCAAAGAATTTATCCTGTATCTCCTCAGCCTAGAATGATTATTTTTTTGTTTGTTTGTTTTTCCTAAAATAAAATTCATTTGCCCACATATGTGTGGGTCTATTTCTGGACTCTTGATTCCATTCCATTAATTTCTCTGGGTGTCTTCTTCAATATCACTCTCTTAACTAATGTATAACTTTATAAGTCTAGAAACCAGGTAGTGTATTAATATCTTCCAGAATTCTTGCTAGGATTTTGATTGAGATTGTGTTGAATCCATAAATCAGTTTGGGGAAACGTGAGGGTTAATTCTAGGTGTCAACTTGGTTAGATGAAGGAATGCTGAGAACCCTGGTAAAGCTATCTTTTTAGGTGTGTCCGTGAGGGTGTTTCCAGCAGAGATTGGTACGAGAGTCTGAGTGGACTGGGTGGGAAAGACCCACCCTCAGTGTGGGTGGGAACCATCCAATTCACTGGGGGTCCGGAGAGAACAAAAGACAGAGGAAAGAGGTGAAGCTCACTCTCAATCTGCTGGAGCTGGGATACACTCTCCTGTCCTCTCTGTGGATATCAGAGCTCAAGACTCTTCAGCTTTTGGGTTCCAGAACTTATACCAAGGACACCATCAGCTTCTCTGGTTTTGAGGCCTTTGGACTTGGACTGAGCCACACTACTGGCATCCAGTTTGCAGACGACCCATCGTGGGACTTTTCTTCACAATCACGTGAGCTAATTCCTTGAATAAATCCCTCTCATGTAATTATAACATATCCTGTTGTTTCTGTCTCTCTGGAGAACCCTGACTAATACAGGAAAATTGAGATCTTAACAATATTGAGACCAATCCATTGGAGGGACGTATATCAGAAGATCCCATAAGCAATGCAGACCCGTGCCCTATTCTCTGGCAGCACCCCGGGAAGGTGGCAAGACCTGAGAGGGGAAGTATCTTTATGATTATAAGCTTCATCAGAGATGCCTGCCCTTGCACCAATGGTGGCCCCAACGGTTCAAAACCCACTGGTCCTGTCCTAAGAGATCATCTACTCAGAGGCAATAAGTATCTCAGCAGTAACTCATGATGGGTAATGATCGATGAGAAGAACGTTGAAAACTTGCTCCTTGGCTTTGAGTCTGGATTCTCCGTGCTGCCCTAAGTTTCAACACCAAGAAAACTGGACTTGAATTTCTCATCAGTCCAATGAGATGGGAGGCATGGAGTTGATATAAGAGTTGATATAAGGTAATATAAGAAAAATGAGAAAATGAGATATATTAGTCTAGCTTTTCCAGAGAAACAGAATAGGAGATAGACAGACAGATAAGCAATAAGAAATTGGCTCACAGGTTATAAAGGTTGAGAAGTCCCAAGATCTGCAGTCAGCAAGCTGGAGACCCAGGAGAGCCTATGATATATACAGTTCCAGTCTGAGTGCAAAAGCCCAGGAACCAAGAGAACCAATAGTGTAAGTTCCAGTCCAAGTCTAAGTCCAAAGGCAGGGGAAGACCAATGTCCCAGCTCAGTCAGAGAGCAAATTTTCTTTTACTCAGCCTTTTTAATTTTATTTAGGTCTCCAATGTTTGAATGAGGCCCACCAACATTTGAGAGGGAATCTGCTTTACACAATCTCATGATTCAAACATTAATATCATCCAGAAACCCCTTGCAGACACACTCAGAATAATATTTAACTAAATATCTGGGCATCCTATGGCCCAGTCAAGTTGACACATAAAATCAGCCATCACATGAGATAATTCCTGTACCTAAATTTCTGGACTAAGATTTATATCTGTGACACTAGAACCATTCTTCTGACTCTTCCTTCAGGAAGACATAGGTCCACTGACTGAGAAGTGGAGAAGAGGAGAAAGAAAAGAAATTGTAGAAGCATTTCATTTTCATTTTTTTAAACTGACAGACAAAATTATATGTATTTACCATGTAAAACGTGATGTTTTGTAGTATATATACATTGTGGAATGACTCAATCTAGATAATTAACATATGCATTGCTTCACATAGTCATCATTTTTGTGGCTGAATTCTTTATATCCATTCCTTTGCATTTTTCAAGAAGCATTTTATTCTTAAAATAGTACTAAAGGTAAGGGAATATGCATTTTTAAATACCAGCAAACAGCACAACAATGTATGTATACATCAGTCTGTCAGTGAGTTAGTTTAATTCAGCTGTTAACTTGGACACTACTTATTCCCATGTTTCTAAGAGTTGTGTCAAATCCAACAAGCTGCAAATGAAGAACTCAAGAATTTCTCATTGGGTTGTATATTAGTCCATTTCTGTTGCTTATAACAAAATACTTGAAACTGGGTGATTTATAAAGAAAAACAAAATTTATTACTTACAGTTTCTGAGGCTGGGACATTGAAAGTCCAGGGAACACATCTGGTGAGGGTCTTGGTCAGAGACCAAGTGACAAACCTTCAGTGGCAAAGGTTATCATGTTGTGAAATGGCAGAGCAGAGAGATACTCAGCTCCTCATTCACTCCCCTTTTAAAGCCCTCAGAACCACACCCCTGACCACCATTTTTAATCCATTCACTACTGCAGGGTCCTACAATCCAATCACCTCTTCGAGGCCCCACCTTTCAATTACCATAATAGGATTTCCCACCATCTTAACAGTCATAGTGGGGGGCCAAGTTTCTAATACATAAAACTTGGGGGACACAGTTCAAGCTTCAGTGAGTTTGGGGGGGACAAGTTCAATCCACTACAAGTTGAAAGAGGCAAACTTGAAAATCAGTTAAAAACACCTTTAATAAGAAACCACGCAGTCCTAAATTGCCAAGGACTGAAAAGTAGAAGCTAAAATACAGGTCACAATCTAATCTCTTCAAAATAAAATAAACCTATTTTTAGCTAAAAAAAAAAAAAAAATTCAACCATACTACATTAACCCTTCTCTAAGAAATACTATACCAATTAAATTGCTATCTAATATTCTGAGTTTCTATTATGTGCTAACTCTGTTTGTCCTGATTAAAACGTTTTTCAGTCCAAGTCAAGAAATCCAAACCAGAATCAGTTTCACCTTATAAAACATTGAAATTAAACTCTTCTAATTGCTAGTACTGCCCAGAAATACATGAGAACTAGAAGTTCTCCAAAAGCTTTTGAGCACTTGAATAATCACTTGGGTTGTCTCAAATACAATGGGATTTGTAATCTGACTGATTTGGCTTGGAATAAAAGAGCCCATAAGAATTGATTTTTTTTTTTTTTTTTTTTTTTTAGCAGTTTCCAATCTGCAAGAGGATAAATTCAGATAATGAAAAAACATGGAATAGAAAAAAAGGAGAAAACTAGGGCCGGCCCGTGGCTCGCTTGGGAGAGCGTGGTGCTGACAACACCAAGTCAAGGGTTAAGATCCCCTTACTGGTCTTCTAAAAAAAAGAAAAGAAAAGAAAAAGAAAAAAAGGAGAAAATAAGAAAATTTTCCTAACATTGCCTTAATCAGTCTTCAGAGCTGACAGTAGCTACAGCTCAGCTGCTACTGCCTCATCCATCTATACCCATCATGAGGATTAATGGCCACCTTGCTTCAGCCCTCTCTTCTTTCATGACCATAACCCGCCAGTGTCCCAACTAGCACATAACTTCATTTCCCAAATCAAAAGCTATTTTATTTATACTTTATTTCTCAAGCTATAAATGCCAAAGCTAGTTAAAATTTTTTTTGAAAAAATGAAAATTAAGTGCAGACTTACTCTACCAAATTTAAAGGCATAGAATAAAGCTATACTTTTCTTTTTTTTTTAACGTGGTACCAATTCAGAGGAATAAGTCAAAAAGAACAGAGGAGAAAAATCCAGAAACAAACTAGGGAGGTATAAATTTTTACTAAATGGTAAAGGTGATATTTGAAATTTAACAAATTATTTAACCAACTTATTAACCAGCTGAGATACTTAGCTAAAAATATCAGAAGAAATACTCCTGCCTCATATCATCTACCAAAGTAAATTCTAGGTAAATTAAAGATAAATATATATTTTAATGAACTCATAAAAGCTCTAGGAAAACAAATTTTTCTTCTCTTTATATAGAGAAAAACTTTCTAAAAATACATACAAATTCAGATTTTTAAGAAAAAAATATATTTGACTAAATAAAACTCAGAAAAGTCAGTAGGTATAAAATTACATAAACAAAGTTTAAAATCATAGGACTACCTTTTGCTATTACAAATTAATAAAAAAAATAAACATCCTAAAAGAAATTAAGGCAATTTACAGAAGGGAGAGAAATGGCCAAAAAAAAAAAAGTATGAAAAAGAATTCAACATCGTCCTTACTAAACATATATTCAATTTAAAATAACAAGGTCTGGCCCGGTGGCACACTGGAGAGTGTGCCGCTTGGGAGTGCGGCGGCGCTCCCGCCGAGGGTTCGGATCCCATGTGGAGACCGGTTCCCGCTCACTGGCTGAGCGTGGTGTGGGCACAACACCGAGGGTTGCGATCCCGTTACCGGTCAGTAAAAAAGACAAAAAAAGGAAAAAAAAAATAAAAATAAAATAAAATAACAAGACTGGGGTTGTTTTTCTAACAAATTAGCAAATTGTTTAAAATATGAAAACACTTATTTTGGGGGGGGAAGTGCATTCTCAAGAACTGCTGGACAGGAAGGTGATTTGGCACCATGAAAAGTGGTTGAAAAGGCTCTTCAACCCAACTTTGTTCTTCTAAAAGCATCTTAAAGAACCAGTTAAGGATGTGCGCAAAGATTGACTCTTCCCTCAGAAATCCACATAACTCTTTTTCACCTCATTTGGGCTTGAACTCCTTCACAGTAAGGCCCACATGGCCACCCTATCTAGAATGACAATGCCTCACATACTACTTATCCCCTCTCCCCACTTTATTTTTTCCCAGTAGCATCTATCATATCATATACTTTACTTATGTAGTGTTTATTTTTTTTCTCGCACTGAAATATAAGCAATATAAGGCAAGTATTTTTGTCTATTTTGATCACTGCTATGGCCAGGGACAGTCCTATGTTTTGTGGGGCCTTACACATACACAATCCTGTGGTCTAAGTTCTTTAATCAATTTTAAATTTTCAAATGTGAAAATCTGAGGAAGGCTGGCTGTTTAGCTCAGTTGGTTAGCGAGCGGTATTATAACACAAGGTCAACAGTTTGGATCTCCATACAGGCCAGCCACCTAAAAAACCTGGAAATAAGACAAATATTACAAAATCTAGAAAAAGGACAATTCAGGCAAATTAAAACCACCTCATAATTTGAATTATTTTGATATTGCCTGGGTTCGTGAAGATATGTTCCCACAAAGCCTAGGAATAACCAATATAGTTCAGACAAAAAGAGTTCATTTATTCATTCATTGTTTTACAGATTTATTGAAATTTATTGAGATAATTCACGTACTATAAAATTCACCTATTTAAAGTATACAATTCAAGGGCTTTTAGTATATTTACAGAGTTGTGCAAACATACCACAATAATAACTTAGAACATTTTCATCATCCATGATTAAGTTTGTAGCACATTTTCTCAGCTGATGAACATTTGAGTTGTTTCTACTATTTTTGTTAGTTTGACTTTTTGTTTTACTGTTTTTTATTCAGATGAAAATCACATACTACACAATTCACCTTTTAAAAATGTACAGTCCCATGGTTTTAGCATATTCAAAGAGCTGCACAATCATCACTAATTTCAGAGCATTTTCATCACCCCAGAAGGCACTCCATGTTCATTAGCAGTCATTCCCCTTTCCCCTTCCCCCAGCCCCTGGAAACTATAAATCTCCACTCTATTTCTATGGATTTGCTTATTCCAAACATTTCATGTAAATGGAATTATACAATATTTGGCCTCTTGTGACTGGATTTTTCACTTAATATTTTCAAGATTCATCCATGCAGTAGCATGTATCAGTACTTCCTTCCTTCTTATGGCTGAAAAACATTCCATTGTATGGATAATACCACATTATTCATTCATCAGTCAACGGACATTTGCATTGTTTCCACTTTCTGGAGATTATGAATAATGCTGCTATGAACATCCATGTACAAGTTCTTATGTGATGTATGTTTTCATATCTCCTGAGTATACACCTAGGAATGGAATTGCTGGGTCATACGGTAACTCAGTGTTTAACGTTTTGAGGAACTGACAAACTTTTCCAAAGTTGCTGCACAATATTTTACCTTCTCACCAAGCGATTTATGAGGGTTCCAATTTCTCCATATCCTTGTCAACACTTGCTATTGCCTTTTTTATTATACCCGTTCTAGTGGGTGTGAACTGATATTTCACTGTGGTTTTGACTTGCATTTGCCTGAAGAAGAATGCTTTTGAACGTCTTTTCATGTGTATTGGCCATTTGTGTATCTTCATTGGAAAAATACCTATTCAGATCCTTCGCCTGTTTTTTAAAAATGTGTTGCCTTTTTATTATTGAAGTGAGAGGGGAACCCACTGGAGTAGGGGAGTGACATGATCTGAGCTACATTTTACAGGCTCAGTCTGACTGCTGTGTTGAGACTAGTTTAAAGAAGAAAAAGGGCAAAAGCAGGGAGACCAGTTAGGAGGCTAGTACAATAATCCAGACACAGAACTGGCCCAGTTAGCTCTCTCAGTAAAGAATGGCACTGATAACACCAAGGTAAAGGGTTCAGATCTCTGTACCGGCCACTGCCAAAAAATAATCATCATCATCTAGACACAACAGTGTCTTGAACCACAGTGGTAGCAGTGAAGGTATGAGAAGTGTTTTAATTGTGGACACATTTTGAAACTAGAAGCAACAAAATTTCCTGATGGATTGCATATGGGATGGACAAAAATGAGAAGTCCTCAAACACTGCCTTTTAGCCTGAGAAACTGGAAAGATGGGGAATATTAAGTGCTTGATTTCGGACATGCTAAGTTTGAGATGCTTATCTAAGCAGAGAAGTCATGCTGGCAGTTGGATATACAATTCTGGGGTTTAGAGCAGTCTGGGCTGGCGATCAAAATATGTGAGTCAGCTGCCTACAAAAGCTATTTAAAGCCATGAGACAGCATAAAATCACCAAGTCAGTGAGTGCAGAGTAGGGAAGTTTTTTTCTAAACAAATGAAAAGTTGACTCCTTACTGTATGATACATACAGTTTTCTATTATGTAAATTTCAACTTAAATTTGTGGGAAGTGTATTAATCCTGTACCTACTCACTAATTAGCCCTTATAAATATGTCTTATGTGACACCTTGCACTCATCTCTTATTGACATGTTTTAGGTTAAAAACGTCCCATCTTGAAACTGCCTGTGTATCTGCCCCACAATCTCCATCTTCCTCTTTTTGATAGCTATAAGAAGAGATAAATGTTGGTGCCAGTGTTTGGTGGGGATCTTCTGTTTCAGAGCCTCTGGTTAGATGGTCTCAGGGTGACAGAAAATGTTCCTAACAGAAAATAACATGCACAGGCAAAGTGAGTAGGTTACAGAGGTGCTCTAAACCATATACTGTTAGGATGCAGGATGCAGTGCATCGGCTTAGGTACCACTGAGACTCCACAAATGCTAATGTGGCATCCTGACTAAATCAAGCACCCAAGTAAAACCTGTGTTTAAAGCTTGCTTGACTCATTTCCATCAATATGAAGGTAAATTTCAGCAAAAACATTGTCAAAGAACCACAAATGGTGAGGCTGCAGCAGTGATGGCTGGAAGCGCTGGAGAATTCTGGACTGGTCAGGGGAACAAGCATACAAGTTTGGGAGGAGGGCTGTAAGAATCATGAAACTTTACAGAATATGGTGATAAAATTTGTTTCTCAACTGCAGAGGAAATAAAAGTGTGAAGGCAGGAGCACGGCTGTATTTAATGCTTTAAGTGAAAGTATTATCCAGATAAAGTTGAACTGATGGTTTTATTATTTTATTATTCTGAGGAGAAAAAAATGAATGCACAAGTGTAATTTAATATTTAACAATTAATTTGGAAATGAGTGAAACAGCTATATTTACCCAATTTTGACAAAGACATAATTAACAGTGAAGAGATATTGTGCAAAGTCTCCTAGTGTGTTCCTCTCCAAATGAGCAACCTTAGGATTAAGAACACATCATTTACATACCTAGTATTGAAAATGAATAATTGTTTCATTACGGCCATCTATTAATTTTCCTTGGAAACTGTTTTTGCTTATAGACATTTTATAGTTACATTGGTAGTATCAAATTTCTATTTTTATTGAAAAATTAACTTTATACTTAGCTGGGCAACACAAACAAATAACTAGCTCAATTTCTTTATAATCTAGTTGCCTAAATCCACTGTTAAACATCTGATCTTCCCCAAATGTTTCCTGCCTAAGGAGGACACATTATTCCTAAAGTGGCACTTTACATTAGTGCATTCTCTTCTGCAGTGCACAAAAAGACTCTTCAGAATATGTAGAGTCCTTTTTTAAAGTATCAGGTTTTGCTCCCTTTTTCAATATGGCACATTCTTGACTGAGCTGTCCCCCTCCACCTCCAATCTTCCATCTCCACCCCAGGGAATGTCAACCACAGCAAAGTTAAGACTGGAGTCCTTCCAGGCAGCACAACACTCCCGGACTGCTTCTCTCCAACTACAATGAGTACAGACACAAAACTAGTCAAATTCACATGAAGATTATCCAGACAAAAATACTGGGAAAATAAATTTGCTGTTTTCCTTTCCAAATATAATGTATCCCAAAGTAAAATATAAACTTTTTCATTTAATAATATACATAAAAGTCTTTCTTAAAGAGTCAATGACAAGCTTTATTTAAAAAGTAATCATCCTCATCATGCATACACGAGTATAATGCATCCTAAAGCGGTCTCAGGGATCTTTCCCATCACAACTGGGGTTACACATATCACTGCTCCATCCCATTAGTATGGCTATCTGAAAGTGGATTAGAATGCATGAGCTATTACACAATAAGATTTTTGCAAATAGGGTACTTCATGAGGCAGAATGGAAAAATTAAAATGCACAGATAATATTCATTTACAGAAATAATATTTCCCAGTTGTGAACTAGTTTGTCATGCTTAGAAAATGCTAGCATTCTCACAAATATTTTGGTTCTATTAGGGTCCAAAATCTGAGTTTTGCAAACTTTGAAAAGGCACATTTTTGTGACATTGCCTAAGCTATTCCCTAAGAGCATAAAGTCTATTACTAACATAATGAAACAGTTCAATCTCTAGAAGAGTCCTCATCCAGGAGATAATCAGAGGTAAAGATTTTCTGAGGACTTTAAGAAAAATCTGTGGTTTCCCAAGTAAAGGAAAAGAATTAACTATAAAAAGTAAGACCAGCTGAGAACTCGCCCTGAGGAATGAATGAGATGGGACAAATTTGTCCCTGTCCCAAAATATTGCTATTCTTCTATAAATTGCTGGAATGTTTTTCCATTTTACCTGGAAACACTGACATCTCCGTGAATGAGTAAGTGGGTTACGAGGCATTCTCTCATAGGCATGCAGCTGCAGCACTCAGTGGAAACTGCATGATGCAGGTACCAATAAGAGTTCAAATGTTGGGAAAATAATCACAAGTCATTCATTCTTTGTGTGAAGAAGTTTGATCAGATTGCATTCTTCTCAACACCACACGTTATCAGCTGTACTTAGAAACTGATTAATGGAGTAGAAAAATGGATAACTTTGGAAAATGAAGAACCTCATGTGTGGGGCAGGGTAGGAGGAAGGCCCCCAGCTGGGAGAAGAGGGGAGCAAAACTCACATGGGTATACCTGGACCATAAGGGCATTAGGAGTCAAAGTGAGAAAGACCTTGTTCTTAGGAAAAGGGGTAGAAATTTGCACTGTCCTTCCTCCAAACTACTCGTGCTACCCTGTTTCCAAGACTAAAACTCAGACAGGTACCTTCAGTATCTTAGATCAGCTATATTAGGGTTTAGCTGCCTTGGGAGGTTTAGCCTGCCTTGGAAGGCTTGGCATGGAAACTCTGTCACCAATTCATAACATCGTTTTTGTGGAAAAAGTGTTTCAAAGTCTGCCTGTAAGCCAGTTGTTTGGAACATGATTAAAAATCCTTTTATAAGATTACTGACTCATGGGCAATTTTTGAAGTGTATTCTCAGTTTTAGAATGTAATCAATATGCTTTACATCTCCAAATATACTCTACAATATATAGGGAAAAAATGAACCTCTCTATAAGGAAAAAAATGCCCAATATTTGTGACACCAGGATAAAACTTTTGTATTGTACATTCATATATAGCAATACTTCCTAATGACATTCATGGTTTAAATGATAACTTAGGCACTGCAGAATAAGTGTCTTTCTTTTCAGATACACAGCAAACATATTAATCTATCACTTCAAATTCTCTATATACAAGTGCTTTTTATCATTCTGGAAATACAATCAAGAGGTAATGCTTTAAGGCTACATATTAAGGCTACTTTGGTTATTTGAAATGTGTATAAGCAATGAAGACACTTTTGCAAAAGGTAGTAGAAATTAATCACTATTGCTGTCTTAGAAAGAAAAGCTATTACAAGTCAACTAGACATTCAAAATGGTATCTTAAAACTAATTACTATTCTCTATTGCAAGACAGATTACTGCTCAAAACTGCCATTTCAAAACATCAAGAAATTCTCACTCTTTTGTTATCTTTTAAGCAAGGCAACATCAGAATAAAGACTTCTAAAATTAAACTTTTCTTCTCTGTTAAAAGTGAAATTTATTATAATACAATAAGTGCAAGTGTCATTATTAAAAATGTTGATTAAAATTATAAAGTATCTAAATAATTTTTCTAATATAAATATTGGAAATAACAACTTTAACAATTCTATATGTACACAGAACATTGAAAACATCAAATCATGCACAAGGTCAAAAAATAACGTTGCACATTAACCCTTTAGGTATCACTTTTATCTTCTGGTCCCAGCATCATATCAGCATATGAAGGGTGTGCTAATAACTCAGATCACAAGCCTCAAGGTTTAAGTGTTTTGAATGTAAGTCAGTTATCATAAATTAACAATGTTTAAAAACCATTGGTTGTATTCTGATCAAGTGGTTCTATTTCCCATATTTTCCTTTCTCAATAGGTTTTGGACAAAAAGATGAGCTAGAAAAACTGTGATTATAGGATCCAACATGACGTGTACTACCAATGATTCATTTAAAGGTGGCATGAAGTTATTGTTATACATATATACAGGACATGAAAGATAATAAGTACATCAACATGTAAATAAAAAAGCAGTTCATCCTTTACTCGCTTACTCAGCTCCCCTATCTTTTTAGGAAGGAGAAGCCACAGCCATGGAGAAGTACAAATCAGAACTGCTAAGGAGTGGGGGTGGGGCAGCATAGGGAAAGAGCTGGGGAAAAGAGCCAGAGGATCAAGGGAAACTACAAAGTATTACCTGTCAATTCTTCCCCCCCATCCTGCTAAAGCAGGAACTGGTTCCAGCCCAGCCTCCCTCCCCTGCATCCCAGTGGGGCTCTTAGATTATCTTGTGCCCCCAGCACTGTGAAAATAGCCACCGCCTTTCAGTAATGTGAGGGCATATCTGTTCCCTACTAAGAATGGTTTTCACAAGTTTGAGGAACAGGCCAAACACCAAAGAGGTTTGAACGTGTCCTCAATGTGAGGGCAGGTGAGGCAATTTTTTACAAATAAGCAGGTAACACCTAGAGAGGTTAAGTGGTTCAGTCACGGGGAAGACAAGGAAGCTAGGGGTGATGTTTATTCCACAAGGAAAATGCTTCCTGAACATTAATGTGCATACGATTCACTTGAGATCTCATTAAAAATGCACTGGGTTTGGAGTGGGGCTTCAGAGTCTGCATTTCTAATAAGCCCCAGGAGATGTTGATGCTCTTGGTCAGTGAATCATACTTTGAGAAGCAAGGGTCTACAACACACAGAGGGAGCCGCCTCTGTCTTTCTGGGCCTTAAGAGTCCTGCCCCAGGGTAATCTGTCTACCCAAGTACATCCCCAGGCAAAAGGCTTAGATGCACTGCATAAGTGAGCAGTTGTCTACAAGACTACATCAATATATTTTCGGAGAGCACCATGACTATATGAACAGCCAAACAAGTAACATAATTTAACTTAAGAAAAAGAAGATGTCTACTTGCTGGGAATAAAACTAATCTTTTACTCATGAAGTCTTCCTTAAAGTGAACATGATATATAGATATAAAAAAGACAGCATATTCAATTCCATAGTAAAATGCCACATGTGTGCACATAATACATACAGTATGAATTCTAAGAGATTCGATGCATTCTATCAGAATAAAGTGCTACCACTGCTCCCAGCTAAAATCATCTCCTCTTCCAAATACAAGGAAAAAACCTTGAATTGTAAGGAAAATGACTGCATTGCCTGCCAGCACAAGGCCACAGGCTCCCCATTTGATCTGAAACACAAAAAAAGGATTAAATCCTTACTTTCTTCATATTGTACTCTTTGCACACATCTGTTATTTTCTGCATTAGAAACTTCCAACAAAATATTACACAAAATTACTAAAAGGCTTAATAATATAACAGGCGGGAGACAGTGAACTATTTGGTAATTAGTCTAATTACTTCTGTGATGCTTGTTAATTAAGTCTTGTACTAGCCTTAACGTTTTCAGTATTAGACATGTTTCTCTACTTGTTTTCAGTTGACAATAATTGCCTTAAGTAAAATACATGTAGCGGGATGATGAACAGTCCAATTACAATATTGGGTACTGAAAGATCTGCACGCCTCGATGTCTTTCATGGAAAATAGGAACTGGAGAGTTACGGGTTTGTTTGTTTCTTTTCTAGGCAAGAAAAGACTTTAAATAATAATCTGCATACGAATGAAAGCAGCTTTCCAGTTTGGCGGAAGGTTTTACAGAAGCACAGTTGGGGGTGAGAGCACCCTCTAGTGGCCATTTTTGTTTTAATTTAACCCATGGAAACATCTATAAAAGCTTCTTCACAAAACATGATGGTAGTTATTGAAAGGGAAAATTTAAATATTTACAGCACAACTTAAGAAGTGCTATGTAAGGCACATGAATAAGGTTATAATAATCTTGCATTCAAAAACCTTCAATGCTGCTTTATTATCTCAAACTGGCATGGCATTTAAGACCTTGCTTTATCAGGCTTCACAATCTTGTTAAACTTAATCTCAATTACCCTCTTTTTGCTCCATCATATTGGACAATTCCTTATTCCACATACTGCATTATTATACTTGGGTGCCATTCCATACTTTAATCCAAATACTACTTATCCTTAGAGGCCCATATCAAATACCAGTTGAAATCTCTCTCTTCTTGGTGCTCCAATGGCTTTCTGATCATGTTTCAATTATCACACATAATACATTTATAGTATACTTACCCATCAGGCTAGTTTCTATATTCTTTATGAGCGGAGATAGTATCTGGCTCTTATTCCTGGTATTTTACAAATAGCAGATGTTCCAAAGATATCTATTGAATAAATAAGATTCATGCCTATCTGATATTCAATGCACCAAATAAGAGTTTCAGGAAATTGAAACAGAATGCAGTTGGGGGAATAAAAGCAAATAGCAGGAAAGACAGTGAACAACAAAGAATTGAATAAATTATATCTACAATGTATGTTTTGGAGACAAAAAGAAAATATATTGGATGTGAAGATGTCATCTTATTCACTGTATCTTCTAGTAGCTACACAGTTGTCCCTCAATATATGCTTTTTGTACTGAGTTGAGAATTGAGTCCATGATCCCATTTGCAGGAGAAGAATTTGAAATGATCTTCATTTTGTAACTAGAAAAGTATTGCTAGTAAAGTCTCTGTGGATTGCCATAAGATTTAAGAGGTAGAGATTTAAGAACAATTTCAGAGAACAGCCTAAAGTAGAAAAAGCAAGAAATCACATCGTCTGGCTAAAAGTTGTTAAGAGAAACAGAGCATTCCGAAAACATGGTCAAATACTGATAGGTAGACCTAAAGTGGAGGAAGAGAGACAATAAAAATACATCTGGCTTTGAGTATAAGTCTAAGCAATGAAAATGAAATTAAGGTCCCAGACACAGGCCTTTTAAGTAAACTCAGCAACAGTTGAGCAAAACAATACAAAACAAAACTTACCACAGCCACACGAGCAAGAATAACAGGAAATCCAAAGGCAGAAACAACAATTCCAGTAGTGAAGAAATATGCCAGTTCCCGACAGGCACTACTGGTTGCATCAGAGTCATAAGCGACTCTTTTGGCAATGAAATGGGGAATGGGGGAGATGGCGTGGAAAATCAGGACGAACAAGGGCCAGTAAACGCTGTCAGTTGGGCCCAGTCAAAACCCAAAAAGAAAAGTCACAGTTACATTTTGAATAAAAGACATACTACTGTTTCAAAAGCATTGTTAGCTAAAATGTCTAGGTCAAAATCAATCGATTAATTTAATCAATTGTGAATATTAGAACATAAAATGATTTCTACCAGGAATAGATAAGTAGTGATAATTATAAACTACTAGATCATTAATATGTGTAGGTAGCTCACATTATATTAAGAAACAACCACATATATAATCTAGAAACTTTATCATTTTCTGTATTACTGAGCTGCAACTTCTTTAAAGACAGAATCTTAACATAGTCACCTCTGCTTTCCCTACAAAACATAGAACAGTAGCTTTATTGAATAATTCAACAAAGATCTTAGGTGCATGCATGCCTGAAAGCTTTCAATGGCTTAGAATAAAACCCAAATTCCTTGCCCTGGCCTACAAAGCCAAATATGATCTGGCATTATCTACTTCTTCCATTCATTTTTGTACCATCTGCCCTTCATTTGCTTAATCTTTAGAAACACCAGCCATCTTTCTGTTCCCTGAACACTCTGAGCTCATACCTATCTTGAGGCCTTTGCACTAGCTGTGCCCTCTGCTTGGAATGCTCTTCCCCTGATCTTCTCATTGGCTGGCTCTTTCATATCATGAATCTAAACTGATAGAGATCTCCTAAAGGTGGCATTCCCTGACCATCTATTCTAAAGTACCCTAGGTCACCCTGGAGCATATCACTCTCTTTTAACTTTCCGCACAGCACTTATTCCCATCTGATATTTTCTTGCTTATTGAGAACAGGGATCTGATTTGTCTTGGTCAATTTCCATTTATCTCCAGGGCCTAAAATAAGGGGCACCATTTATACTTGTGGAATGAACGAAATAATAAGTGGATTTTAAGTATGGGAGGCATGAAAATAAATGTCACTAGTAAAAACTTTAGATGCACTCAAATCTTTATACTAAAAGATCACAATAACACTGTAATGCAAAAACAAGGCATTTTTCTTCCCAAATTTCAGTGTTTTGCATTACTAAAAAATTGCCATCTTGTTTCTAATTGTGTTTTCTCTATAAGTACTTCAAAAATAATCATCTTCTTCTTCATCAGTTAGACATTTATTATGTTTCATTTCTTAAGAAAAAAAGCATACTCGCTACTCATTTTTATATACACACACCACAGTAATACATATCATTATAGAAGTCTGATAACACAGGTCCACCCAGACCGGCAGCACCTACAAGCATGAATTGGGGTGAAGCCAAACTAACAAAAGCTCCCCATTTCAGCCACAGATCTAGGTAACCAAAAAGCAAGAAGAGAAAGCGGCCTTCATCAAGAGAACTCAGGAGAGAAACATTGAGTTTGGACTCCTAATTGTAAACTAGAGAAATTATAGTATGCTTCAAAGAGGCCCTTAGAGATTCTCTAGTTTAAAGCCCTTATTTCCTCATTATAATGAGGAAATGAGATACAGAGAGGAGAAGAGTTCTGTCTGAAATAGACCCAGCTGTCACCTGACATGCCCACAGCTAAAGGCTCTTAACTCTTCTGAAATACACTCTCAACTTTCTGAAAAACAATCTAAGAGACTCTATGTTTCCATTCCTAGTAAGCCACCAACATCCAACTAAAAGAACTGCTCAAGTAGAAGCTACCTGATTTATATACAAAATTTAAATATTAAATATATACTATTCAGTAAACACACAGGCCAGGAGTTGGCAAACTTCTTCTGTAAAGGGCCAAAAGAGTAAATATTTAGGCTTTGCAAGCCAAATATTTAATATTTTCTCTAAAGAGTAAATATTTAGGCTTTGCAAGCCATAAGGTCTCTGTCTCAACTACTCAACTCTGCTACCGTATTGCCAGAGATAATTCTTAAACAAATGAGCATGGCTGAATTCCAATAAAACTTTAATTACAAAAACAGACAGCAGGCCAGTGTGCTGACTTCTGATATAGTTGATCATCCTGTGTCACTATAATTAAGACATAAAAATAATTTCTTTTAGTAGCAGTAATGGGTCATTCTCTTACCTTACAGAGTCACAGTGTATTACAGAGAATTAAAACACCTGGACTTAGAGTTGGTTGTGGAATAATGGGAAAACCTTTGGTCCAAAGAGTCAGAACACAAGTTCCACTTCTGTCTCTGCCACTTATTGCTGTGCAATCTGGGAAAGTCTTTAACTACTCTGGGCTTTGGTTTTTCAGCTAGAAATGAGGATAACTTAAATCTCTAAAACCAGAATAAAGTAATAACTGTGAAAGCTCTGGACAAACATAAGTTATTGTTTATATTTGGATCCCTCTTGCATTTAAACAATTTCTGTGATAGCTGGCCAGGACTAGGGTGATAGATTTGAACTCATCAATGTCATAACAACTAGCTCCAGATGGTCTCAGTTAATCACATCATCTTCTATCCAGTTGAATTCTCTGTGCTTGTTGAACCCTGACATCAATTAACAAAACCTGTTCATCCCACCTCCTAGATCACTCTCTCATTTTCTTTCCATTCCCATTGCCATGGCCCTAAATTTTGCTTGACTTATGATAACAGTTCTTTACTATTCTCCCTGACTGCAGCCTCAGCACTTTCCTATCTAGTCTCACATTTGGCCAGAGTGACTTTTTAACATAACCTCCTCCCTCCAAACCCATTCTCAAGATATTTTCCCAGCTCCTATGGCATAAAGTATATAAAATCTAACCTCCTCTGCATGGCATACAGAGCCCTACAGTGCTGACTTCATTCTTGACCAAGCCTTCTTTTGCCACCCCATACTACAGTTTATGCTCTACCATAATGAACCACATGTGGTTTCTTGGACAGTCTATATGCTTTCTTGTCTCTGGACCTTAGCATATGGCTTTCCTACTACCTAAAGCCCTCCTTTCCCAAAGATGTGTATGACCTACGTGTTTATTTTCTTGACGTTTCTGCTCACACATCACCCCCTCAGAGAGACTTTCTCTGGCCATCTGCTCCCCAGCCTCTGTGCCCTTTATTCTTCATAACACTCCTACCTCTGACAGAATACACATTTTTTAATCTGCTTATTGTCCATCACCCTCACTGAAAAGAGAGCAGGACCTTTGTTTTCTTATTTCTTAATCCCCATTTCCCAGGACAGTGGCTGGCACATGGCAATCATGCAACCAACAATTTTTGAATGAAGAAATTTGTTGAACGTTCCTTCTGCTTGGAATGCCCTCCCCTGACTCATCAGCCTGAGAAATTCTTATTTATCCACCAAGTCTCAGCTCAGATATGACCTCTGCTGTGCCGCTCCCCCGACTGTCCCAAGGAAACTCAGATGTACTTTCTCTAAGCTCCCGCTGTACTCTGCACACATATCCAGCACAGCTGTCGTTTTACTGACTGGATCGCCTGCCTGTCTCTCACACACAACTAGAACTGTGACTCCTTGAGGACAGGGCTGTGACTCTTCATTCTCATATCCCCAGCCGATCTAGAGTAGGTGTTTAACAAATGTTTATTAAATTAATACATCAATTTTAAAAAGAGCTTTTCTCTGCACTAATATACCTGGACCCATAAAGGGACTGGGTTCATAAGCTGGGCTTCACTAACTCACTTTTTAGAGCTTGGTGCTAAATTGACCAAGTTGTCTATCATCCATACTAACAGTGACCAAGACATAAAAAGAATAATTCTTTTTGAAATGGTAACTTACCCATAATCTTCCAAGGCACATCCCAGCATAAGAAAAGTCAGCCCAATAGCACCACTGAAAGATAATGCCACAAGAGCTGTGAAAAATAAAAGCAAGAGTTAAAAATCCCAGATCAGTGGTTGCCAGGGCCTAGAGGGTTTGGGGAGGGTGGAAGGGAGAGCAGGAATAGGGAGTGACTACTAATGGGTACAGAGTTTCTTTTGGGAGTGACAGAATGTTCTGGAATTAATAGTGACAGTTGTAAAACGTTGTGAATATACTAAAAATCATGGAATTTTACATTTTAAAAAGGTTAACTTTATGGTATGTGAGTTATATCTCAATAAAATTTTTTTACTTAAGGAAAAGGTCCCAAATTTTAGCAAATGTAGCAATTTACTTATTTCATTAATTGATGTTACTTTGACTAGCAAATGACTGCTGTTATGGACTGCATGTTTGTGTCCCCTCCAAATTCTTATGCAGAAGGTAGTTAGGTTTAGATGAGGTCATGAGGGTGGGGTCTCTATGATGGGATCTCTCTCTCTCTCTGGTTCTCTCTCTCTCTCTCTCTCTCTCTCTCTCTCTCTCTCTCTGGTTCTCTCTCTCTCTCTCTCTCTCTCTCTCTCTCTCTCTCTCTGGTTCTCTCTCTCTCTCTCTCTCTCTCTCTCTCTCTCTCTCTCTGGTTCTCTCTCTCTCTCTCTCTCTCTCTCTCTCTCTCTCTCTCTGGTTCTCTCTCTCTCTCTCTCTCTCTCTCTCTCTCTCTCTCTCTGGTTCTCTCTCTCTCTCTCTCTCTCTCTCTCTCTCTCTCTCTCTCTCTCTCCTTTCCACAATGTGAGATACAAAGAGAAGACAGCCATCTGCAAACCAGAAGTGGGCCTTCACCAGGCACAGGATCTGTCTGCACCTTGATCTTAGACTTCCCAGCCTCCAAAACTGAGAAATAAACATCTGTAGATTAAGCCACCCAGTCTACGGTATATTTGTTAGTAGCCCAAACTGATTAAGACAAATGCCTACGTATGCAACTTCAAAATCATGCGGTGGAGAAAGGTGTCAAGCAATTCCAGTACCTAACCCCTATGCAACATATGAATTCCCTCTATACTTGTGACAAGAGGGCAGCCAACTCGTCTGCACAACTCCAGTGAAGGGAAACTCGCTACCACCCGAGGCAAGTCATTTTATTCTGACAGTTTCTAAATGTCGAAAGCCCTCCTTCCTTAAATTATATCCCAGACTGCCTCCTTACAATAAATATCTTTGATCATTTTGCTTTCCCAAACCACAGTACTTCAAGTCTTTGAATCCTGCTTTTATGTCTTCATAGAAAACAATTCCCAACTACTACCCACTGAATAAAATATTTTTTCCCTGCATCTGTTAGACACTAATCTCTGAGGGACGTATTAGTCCTTGTCATGCTTCTAAGAGAAAGAATGTCACTTGAGCTGTGAGTCACAAACATGGGTTCAAACCTTAACTCTGCCACCAACTGCTAGAGTGACCTTGAGTAGAAGCCAAAACTCTTTGAACCTGATTTCTCACCTGAAAAATGGGAATAAGAGTGCCACCTTACTGAGCTTATGGAAATTAAATGAGATAGTCTATGTAAAGTGCTTGGCAAAAGGATGCTCAATAAATAAATGTTGACTGATACAGGTATCTTCTTATTTTAGCAATGTTCTTGGATAAAGGAATAAATCAAAACATAGGACACTGTTTATCCAAATTCTCTTCTGAAAAAAAAAAAATCCACAATGCAATACTCACAATTAGTCATTGATTAAACTAATGAACATTTTTGATTGCTTCCTTTTACTTTAAGAGGAGATTTAGGAAGACTTTTATTGGAAGATGCCGAGGAGCTTTTGTAAAAAACATCTGGAAGTACACAGATGTTAGGGGACAAAGAAGCACTGCCAATTTTAAACTATATCTTTTTCCACTTAGTACATGCCAGTTTTTAATGGAAAATGTCCACGTGTTGAGGGAAAGCAATTTTTCATATTGTTTCATTACAGATGACCCTGTTGTAGTTGGCTTTGCCCCTTTCCTTTGTGCCTGGCCACCTTCAGTGCTCCTTCTCCATGAGACCTGTCAAAGCTAGGAATCGTAGCCCCTTTCTTTCTGTTCCAACACCAATCTCTCAAGGTTCACAACTGTATTTCAGCTTGATTCTTTTGGGCCCTTTTCTTCGGCTTTTGTAAGGAATCTTCTGCCATCTGTATTAGTTTCCTAGAGCTGCCATTACAAAACTGGGAGTTGACCAAGAATTCTTTTCACTCCACACACTCTTGCTGAGAAACTGCGTTCAACCCAAAGCTCCCTGTACCACAAGGGCCCAGCCATATCTGAAGCTCCAGCCCAGAGTAGGTCCTAAGACCCAGGCCTGTAGGTACCTCCACCTCCAGTCTGGATTTCTCTGCCTGGATAGCCAAACAGGACCTCAAACTCAATATGTGTAAAACTGAACCCCCATACCCTCCTCCTCCAAAATACACATCCTTATCTTCCCTGTGACGGTCCTGTCTTGGAGGACTGACACCATGTTCGTCATGGCACTCTACCTTCAAGCAAATCAACAATCAAAGTGACAATCTCCCAGACCTTACTCAAACCCACCCTCTTCTCTTGAACTCTCTGCTACTGCCCTAGTGGCAGCCTTTCTTTGTCACCTCTTGCCTGACTCCTACTGTGACTCTTCCAGTCCATCCTCCACATAGCAGACAGTGATCTTTCAAATATACGCAGCCAGTGTCACCACTTTGCAGTTGCTTCCCCAGCCTACAAGTTGTTCTGGCACTCGAGGTTCACCATGATCTGACCCCTAACTGGTTTTCCAGCTTCAACTCTCACCACTCTCCCCCTAAGTTCCAGTCTTACTAACATAGCTTAAGTTTCTGAAGAGAACAAGGCGTGTTCTTTCATGCCCCCGGCCCCATGTTGTCTTCTCCCTCCACCTGGAATATACTCTGCCCTCAACCCATCCCTTGCCAGGTGAAGCCTTATCCATCAGTTCACACATTGCCTTTTCGTTAAAACAGTCCTCTTCTTCCTCCCTGGAGCAGAGTTAAGTAATCTCATCTGTACTAATTTCCTAGGGCTGCCCTTACAAAATACCACAAACTGGGTGGCTCTGAACAACAGGAACTTATTCGCTCACAGTTCTGGAGACTAGACTTATGAAATCAGGGTGTCAGCAGGACCATGCTCTCTCTGAAGGCTGTAGGGAACAATCCTTCCTTGCCTTTTGCTAACACATGGCAGTTGCCGGCAATCTTTGATGCTCCTTGGCTTGCAGCTGCATCACTCCAACTTCTGCCCCTGGCTTCCCATGGTACTCTCCCGTGTACGTATGTCCAAATTTCTCTTTTTATAGGAATACCAATCACTGGATTAAGGCCTTCCCTCAGCCAGTATCATCTTAATTTGATTGCATCCACAAAGACCCTATTTCCAAATAAGGTCACGTTCACAGGTACTAGGGAGTTAGAACTTCAACCTTTCTTTTGGGGAGACACGATTCAATCCACCATACCACCTCTGTGCTCCCACTGCATCTGAGCACACCTTACATACTTACACAGTAATATAATTATTTCCAGCTCTGTCACCCAACAATAACTTCTCACTTATCTTTTTATCCCAAGTTTCTGACAAACAGCAGGTCCTCAATAAATGGTGAATTGAATTATCTGCAAAATGCTTCCTTCCTTTGGTCCTTTTCCGTTTCATTGCCTATCTTCTTTTCTACTACATCAAAATTTCTAACACATTCACACATAAACATTATTATCTGGTAGTTTCTGGTCATGAATAAACACTGTGCAGTACTGAGATACTACTTGTCATCTGTTTTCTGCAGTGGCTTCAAATGGATATATTAAACACTGGACATTGTCCAAGTAAACCATGTTTACTAAACTGATACTGAACATAAAAGTTGGCCAGAAATAATGATAAAATGTGTCTGCTACTAACGGCTCCCACAGATAAATTCATAGTGAACACACACGCACACACACATATATATTGTATACATGTTTATAGCAGATGTTGATTACCGGGGAGGGAAGATCTTTGGGTACAAATTTCAAGGAAGTAGGAACTCCAACATAGAAAAGTTATGCTACTCTGTTCAAAAGATTAGAAATAAAATGGTTTCCTACCAAAATAACAGGAAGCTTTCCAATAACCTCTTCCTCCGCTTCCATTTCTCGTTTCTCTAAAGGCATACAGATCAATGAAGCGGTGTTCTTGATAACCCCTTTTCATCAGCTGCCCCCATTCAAAATCACATACTGCACAAACACTACTTTCCTGTCTGTCCGTAGGTGTATAGAGATAACACCGAAGAAAGTGTGGTAGAATTAGTGGTCAAATTCCACCTAATCTAGTCTCCACGATTTCAAGAAATACAGCATTCCTGGGTGCTTTCCATTGACACCGGCCCGCAGTCAACTCTGCCCAGTTGCAAAAATTAAGAACAAGGGGATTAAGTTTCCCAATGCCGAGAACACTGGAGACAAAGGCTACTTGGTTAGGAATGGGAAGCTGCGAGGGGCAGGAAACGGGAGGAAAGGCGTTAGGGTGGACAAGTCAGGAAGCGGACAGAACTGAGGAGGAGCCTCTGAGGTGATGCTCCGGGGCCAGCCCAGGCCTCCCAGGGACGCCCCGCTCCCGGGCGACAGCTCCGCCTGGGGGGTCTGGAAGACGCCAGGGGACAGCGTCAAGACCAATGGCCTTGCAAAAAAGGGCTGAGGTTCCCCTGAAATGTCCCTCCACCTGCACCCCGAGGCTCGAGTGCAGCGGACGAGCACCTCCCCACCGAAGGAAGCCGCTCCCCGCCAGCGCGCTGAAGGCGCAGCTCCAGGCTTAGCCCGGAGCGGAGGTGACAACTCCATCGCACGACCAGCGGGCCAGGGGCCGCGGATGTACCTTTAACGCCCGCCATCTCTCCCGAGCTGCGACCGCTGCTGCTTCCGACTTCCTGCCACGGCCACCGCCCGGGCCCCAGCCCCGGCCAGGCCTGGTCCCGCCCCTCAGATCCCGAGCCCGCCCCCGCAACGCATAGCCCCGCCCCGCCGGCCCATAACCCCGCCCCCAGCTCTCAGAGCCCCGCCCTGCCGGCCCATAACTCCCATTGCCCCAGTATTCAGAGCCCCGCCCCTGCTGGTCCCGAACCCTCTCGCGTCACACAAGCTACGCCCCTGCCAGTCCATAACTTCGTCCCGGCTTCCAGGGTCCCGCTCCTATTGTTCCTGATCCTTGTCAATCAGAGCCCCGCCCATGCTGGTCCCGATCCACACTCCGGGCCCCGCACTCAGGGCCCCGCCCCCGTTGGTCCAGGACTCGCCCCCAGCACGCGAGTCCAGCTCCCCTCCCTGAGATCCCGGCCCGCACACCCAAGCTCCTGCAGAGTAACCTTGGCCCTCCGTCCCCAGCCCTCTTCCTAGATCCTGAGCCCTCCCCGTAATCCTGGAACCCACCCCACGCTCCACCCTTCCATCTGTGTGCTCGCTCCAGCCTCGGGCCGAGACACTCCTTCAGACCACTGAAGATGCGGAGTGTGCAGAGCAGATACACCGCACAACGGGTCCTGCCTACCAGGAAACCTGCCTGAGAGTGGAGACGGAGGTGGGGAGAGGGAAGACGGGGACGGAGGGTGAAAGTTACAATCGGTGGGGGAGGAAGGGACACCCACTTACTAACCAGCATTATGTTCCCATGTGTGTGCATTTGTATGTGTATGTGCATGTCTGTGTTCACGTGGCTGTGGAGGAGGCGGGGGAATGGGGGCACCAGAAAACAGGTCCCCAGGAGACATCCTTCGTTAAGCACTTGACATTTGCATGGGTTTAGTTACCACTTTTCGAAAACTATTAGGTTTTTTTCTTTACTCCCTGGTTTATTTGTAGAGATAAAGACCATGTAAGCTTCTTTTGTGTCCGAAGTTTTCATGAACTTTTAAATAAATAGCTATTATTTTTGTACCTTGGGGCCTCAAAGTTTGCAGGTAACCAAGGCAAATCTTTACATCTCCAAGAGCCTTTTCATACTTATTTTCTTCATAGAAATGGAGAGTTTTGTCACGATGAGAGCAATCTGGAAGAGACCTTAGAAGCCATCTGGTCCAAGTGCTTTATCTTACTTTTAGAGAAAGAGGTCCAGAAAGGAACAACTCTTTGGAGGAGGTTGGAGTATGGGCCACTTTCCCTTCTACTGCATGGTGCTGCCTCTCTTCTTTTGCTTTTTCTCAGTTTTCAACAGGAATGTAAGAGAGAGGGGTCTGTGGGGACCAAGGTTCCCTCGACTACCTGAGAAGTACAAATTTTCACCAGCACTACCACTTTTCAGGGTCCTCACTCAGTTTGCTTTTTCAAAATTGCACACTGAACGTGTTATCGTCTCAATAAATTTCTACTTATCCGTCTACTATTTTTTTAGCTCCTCTCATTTCTCCTCATAGATGGATAGCACACTTATTGAAAACATAGTGTTGGCTAATACCTGCCTCACTGCAGATGCTTGGAGATCCAGTCCTACACTGCACTCTTTACTTTGTAGCCTTCAATCTATTTGAGATCCCTGAGAGTGTATGCTACTTTGACTTAAAGATTATTTTGAGCTGAAGGCAGTTGAAAAGAAGCAAATACAAGAAAAGCTCTCTGCCCTCCCACTCGTTGCCTAAAAGCAGGACATAAATTTACAAAGATGTACATCCCGCCCACTCTACCAAGAAGGGCAAAGGTTAATAATCACCAGAGACAACTTTAGACCCTTATCAGCCTGGAGACAGCACCAGAGTAATCTACATAGCAAACTTAACTATTTAGCCTTTATCTGCCATTAGTTTTACATATATTTATATGTCTTCCCACAATTTGCTGCTCCTAGAGACTCAAGGTCCTTTCCTCTGTCTTGTCATTTCTTTAATAATGTAGTGTTCCTTTGCTATGATGCTACATAAGCCCAAATTCCAACCAAACCTTTGAGTTACTCATCTCTTGGGATTCCCATGTGTTACATAGATAGATGCACAAGGCACATGTTGATAAACTTGTCTGTTCTCTCTTGTTAATCTGTCTTTTGCCAGTCTAATTAACAGGGCCCCAGCTAAAGAAACTGAAATGGGTAGAGGAAGAAATTTTTCCTCCCCTACAAGAGTTGTTTCCCTATTTTGAGTATCATATTTTTTTCTAATACCTGTAAAAGCACTGAGGGGAAACCACACATCAGCCAAACTCTGGAAGACTGTGGTTTTTAGCTCCCTTAGTGTAGTGCTGAACTACTGTCATGAGGAAGTAAGACTTCTTTTCACCTTAATTGATGAGGATATTCTATGAAGTTAAATTCCCCCATTTCTCCTCTCATTCTCAACCACACAGTGTGTCTCCAAAAAGCCTAAATGGGTTTTCTGGGGCCTTGCATGTCAGCCTGATGCCAGTTCCACAGAAGACAAATGCTTTTGGAGAAAGCTGACACCACAGCAGAAGCAGAGCTTGGTTAAGTTTTCTGCTCACACCAGCTGTCCTTTCCAGTTTACCAAACACTTTAAAGAGAAAGTTAGCCATCTTGTCATAGGCTTTAACAGTTTGAAAAAATTTGCTTTCTTTTTTGCCAGTTGTTGCACTGAAAAAGTTGTTCTTCCCCTTACTCATTCCACATTTCCTTAAGAATAAAAAAGCAACCAAAACCAAAAGTAAAACCTTGGAAGCTGAACCCCTATCCCTAACTTGCCATGAGTTTGTTACTTAGATGTATAAGATCTGTGACCTCTGTCATGCTGCCTAGGACCACAGTGGACTTTTTAGGATGAATTTTAATAATCTCTCCTTGCATTCAATTTCCCAAACTATGAGCTAGGTTTTATTGTTTCCACTTTATAGATGGGAAAACTAGGTCTCAGATAGTAACTAGTGAATAGGGAAGCTGAGATCAAGCCCCAAACTGTTCAACTGTAAAGTTAGATGGTCAGCACGTGTATTATTCCCCACAGTGGGTCTTATGCACCAAGAAGGCAGGAATTGTTGCAGTAATTAGAAATAACAGTAAACCTGTAGGTCTAACAGGGCATCAAATCCATTCATTCATTCAATTTTCCCCTGCATATCTACAGGTTGAGAGTCCCTTATCTGGAATGCTTGGGACCAGAAGTGTTTCAGATTTCAGATTTTTTCACACTTAGAAATATTTGCATATACATAATAAGATATCTTGGGAATGGGATCCAAGTCTAAACATGAAATTCATCTATGCTTCATATACACCTTATGCACATAGACTGAAGGTAATTTTATATAATATTTTCAATAATTTTGTGCATGAAACATATGACCTATCATATGAGGTCAAGTGTGGAATTTTCCACTTATGGCATCATGTCTGTGCTCAAAAGTTTCAGATTTTGGAGCATTTTGGATTTTTAGATTAGGGATGCTCAAACTGCATTAGTATCTTGCATATAGTATACACAAAATATTGGTTGAATTAACAAATATTAATGTTTACCACATGTAGTATCATCTGTCCCTATCCTACAGAAAAGAGCTAGCCTCAAACCCCAGCTTGGGTAAACTTCTCCATGCTTCAGTTTTCTGAGGTAGGATTTACTATATATAATATATAGGATTTACTATACATATAATAGTTCCTAGGGCAATGCATGCAGGGTAGATGCCAGGGTGTCAGATATACACGGGGCAGGCTCTCAAGTCAGTGGGTAAGTTAAATGCAAGTATGATACAAAACTAATTAAATCAGCAAATGTTGATTTTCCTTCCTAACTCTCAACCACAACTTCTTTTTACACAGCCATTCCCTTTACAGACCCTACAGTGTAAGTCTCTTTGTCATTTTATGCAGACAGATCTCTGTCAGTCCAAGGAGTTAGGAATGAGGGCCAAGGCACACTTTACTTTGGGATGCCTCTTCCTACTCATGTTTTCCACTCCCCACAACCTGAGGTTTTAATGTAATTCCAGCCCCAATACTCACCTGCAGTGATACACTTTGTCTTATTTACTATCAGTAACAATAACAATACTTACTCTTTAGTGACTATCCACTTGATAAGAGTTTACGTACATAATCCCTAATTCCTCCTTTGCAGGTTTGTTAGAATTCTGTTTTACAAGTGATAAAATTAAGATTATTAATAGATAATTGTAAGTGGAAAAAATTGGGATTCAAACCCAGTCTTTTGGCTTCAAACCAACATGTACCACTATGCCCAAACACCATGATTTATCTTTAGAAACAATCAAAACGTGTTTACTTCACCTAAATTCTCTGATAGGTGTTTCAAGCAGGGAAATTGACCTATTGCTGTGATAACTGTTTTTGGAATTCAACCTTTTTCTTGTTTTTTGTTTTTGCTTTTTGTTTTTTTCAGTGGGTGGGGTGCACCATTCTTGGAGGTGCTGCAATACCAGGTTGATTCATTAACTAGACAGAGCAAGCGCCTATTCCATCTCCTTGCTCCAAAAATCCATTAATATATTGTCCTTGGCTGGAGGACATATCAGACATTAAACTGATGAAAACAGATAACTTCACCTGACGTTAGCCAAAAGACCAAGAAGTGATTGGCATTCAACTTTTGTGTTCATTCCCTACACAAGGGTGTTTTATTAGTGGCATTAGAATCTAACTTGAGCATTCTTCCAGATGTAGAGTACAGTGCTGTTTCAAAAGATTTTGATTTGCAGCATTTGTTTCCAAATGAACATGCTGCTTCCATCCTTGAAGGACTAAATTGTCTGGGACTTTGTTTCTATGACAAAGTCTCAGACTTCCAGGATCAATCTCTTTGCCTCAGCATACAAATTCACTTCTGAAGATCCATTAATATTCTAGCTAGGAACCAGGATTTCTATGCTGATTCTTTTAGAAACATAATATTCATGTAGCATAATCAAAAGTGTATATGTGTCTGAGTATACGCACGTGTGTATCAGCACAGGGACGGTTGAAGTATAAATCCAGAAATCCTGCCGGATTATATTTTGATGCAAATGTATTATATGTTCTTCATATTCTTTCTCCATAACTTTCTTTAAAAATAAACCCTGTCAGCAGGTGATGTAATTCTAGCGTGCCACTGTATTCCTACAAGTGCAAAAATAACTTAGGTTTCTACAAATATTTTTGAGCCTTTTAATATACATTACAAATATTTTAGACCAATCACATTTTGTTGTGTGTAACATATTTACAAAACAAAAAATATATTACAATACTTATGAATGGAACAGTGAATCTGATCAACAACAAGCTCTGTCACAACCAGATATTTAAAAGGAATGTGAAAACCTGTTGGTCTGCAGATGTTAAGAGTTTTAAGACAAATAGGGGTCCAGAATGATAATGTGTCAGGAAAAGAGATATGGGGGGGAATCCCCAAATTTAAGTAAGATTCTTTCTCATTACTAATTATATACTGCTTAATGATCTTTTAAACTGATGTATTATCCAAACATGATACAAAGTTAATATAGTTCTATCATTTCAAAATGTACATGACATCCACATACTATCTTTTTAATTATTATCGTTATATACTGTAGTTCACACAATATCTACAGATGTGAATGAGAAAAAAAATAGGTCACAGCAACATGTCTCACATTCCAATTTTAAATAAGACAAGCACATACTGGATCAAACATTTTATAATACGTTAATAAATAACACCTAGTTTGTTATGGTTACCTTGAACAGTTCACGGTTGTATATTTAAAAAGAGAACATTTTCCGTGAGTTTCGCATTGTCAGTAAAAGGTAAAATAAATACGGACACTCTATAAGAAAAAGAAAAAAAAAAAAGACAGAGAGAGAGATCTGTATAGAACCTAAAGTATTTTGGACATGCTGCTTTTCCAGTATAGTTTGCTAACAAGAAAATTAAAACAGAAACAAAAAATGATTGTCTTTTAAAAACAATTTTTGAAAGCTTTCACAATATTGAGCATGAAGCTTTTAAGATTAGCATGAAAATCGTTTTGCCCATCTGCTTTGTATATATAGGATGTACATTGCGTATGTGCACACCAAAAGAGATCTACTAAAGTCTCAGGATAGCAAACTGCTTTCCCCTCCAAATGAAACCCAGCCAAAATACTGTACTGAAATCTAATCAGTTTGAGATCTGGAAATGTTTCATTCTTGCTTTGCTTTCACAAATGTCCCTGTGTAATTGTTGTTCCTGTAGACCCCCAACTACTTTTAATACAATAAACCCCCCTGTAATGATCCAAGGGGTCCAGATTTGCTGGGTGGGGAGAGGGGACCTGGTTCCTCAAAGCAAATACTGACGAGCCATCTGACTGGGTCTGAAGGTCAGCACAGGTCTCCCACTGCAACAGTGCCTTTCTGACTACTAGTCAGCATTGTCTTCTATTTTCTTGCCACAACCACTCACAAACCTAGAGAAAACTTGAGTCCACACTTGATATCAGTCCTGATAAATTGTGAATGCTAAGGGTATTTTCTTGGCTAAACAAAAAGAAGAGCATTAAGCCTTATGGCAAAGTTGGAAGTTTCTCTCAAATCAGGTTTGAAGTTGTTATTATGGTATTAAGACTTTCTCTTTAATCAACCACAGTTTTCTAAAGGGAAGGGAAGGAAGCAGGCCAACATCGTGACCTGGAAGAAAGATTTCTACATTTTCAGAGTTCCTGTTTTCTTTAGTCAGTATTTCCACTAATTTTTAGCTTATCCAGGAAAGGTTGTTGGTAATCACTGGATTGTGGTATAATCATGTCCCACAATTCAAGTTCTTTTGTTAGTCCTCTTGACCGACACATATGGTACTATGCTAAAGACCACAGTAAATTTCTATTTAAAAAAAAAACAAAAACGTGGTGGTTGTGTTCCTGGAGTCTGTATAAAGACATTGATCAAATAATATCTTTCCAAGAAAACCTAAAAGTGATTATTTAAAACCATTTTGTAATCCTATTACCATAACTTTTGCTTTTTAATCCTATTCTCAGACAATGAAATGGGTGTTATGCCACCTTTAGTGGCCTCTGTTTTCCATTTCCCCCAGAGAAAATGCTGAGTAGGCTCCCCAAAGGGCAGGCTGGAATGTTGTAATGCTACAAGATCATCTCACTAAAAGTTCCTCTCAGGCTTTGGACCTTTTATGGTGGGGACTGAGAAACCAAACATCCACATTCCTTATCAATGAGAAATTAATCCACGAGTAATTTAATAATTTAGTACTGGAAACATGTTACTAGAGTTTTTGGGTCATCTGTGAAAACCTCAGAATTCTGACGCACACTAAGCATTAGCACAGGTCTGCAGCAGAAATGGAAAAGCTCATAAATTAATACAAGGGCTTTTGGCCTTGGTTTTCAAATTCAGACCAGGCATCATTTAGTTCCATGAAAATCATCTTTGCATATTGTTCATAAGGTTGCCCAGTAGCCTATAGAAAAAACAAAAATACACATTAGTACCACAGATGAAATTTTTGTTTATATTAAATTTTTCCCTGTTAATATGTCAGTTCCAAGTAACTGAAATGCTTTTCTATTTAAGCCATTTCTCTATGTGACCCTAATTACTGTAATCTCCCCATAATATCCTCCCCCTAAAAATTCACATAAGGTAGTAGGAATCAGTCAGTGAGTAGATCACAGAGAGCTTATTGGGCAGCAAAATATGCATTGCCATTCTCCAGAAGTATCTACCAATAATTAAGGTTCATGACAGCCTATCTCCAATTCACTGTCTGTATTTCTAAACTCCCATTTTTTCATCTCTAAAAAAAAATTAAGTTCTTTGAGACTCATAACAGGGGCATATGGTTTGTGGATTTTTCTGGGCTCCTGTTTTTCTTTCTCATTTGATTCATCAAAATTTAAGTATTAACACTTTTCTCATTAATTCTTCTATTCAGACTAGTTACAAAAAGTATGGAGAGATGAAAATTAAATACATCAAATTCAAGCACATGTTTCCAAGTGGCACTTCAATCATAGCTTCATGTCATACGACTGGTATAGTCCATATGACAGCAAGATGACTCACGTCTGCCTGAGATGTTTCTATGTATTTTGACGATATCAACTGGGCCATGTGGTAGTTAAAGTTTCTGACAATGTAGATCACTTATATGTATAGATACTTCGATGAAAACATAAACTGACATAATCAATGAATTTAAATCCATTTTGAATATTTCGTTGATTCTCACCAATTTTGCCAACTACATTCTAAAGCTTTTTTGCTGGCTAAATATACTACTGTATCTCCAAAGGAGAAAAACTTTCCTCTCTCCAGCTCTTAGCCTATCCTTACTATTGAAACTCAGGACTACGTCACTGGTAAATCTTACGTCCCTCTAAGTAAAACCCCTGTTCCATTATTTGTACCATATAGTTTGCGTTCTTTTTTGCTCACTTCATGAAGTGTAACTATTTAAATGCCTAATTTTAGTCCATGTACTAAGTTTTATTAAATAAATGGCCTAATCAGAAAATTGAAAGTATGATGTTTTAATACATGCTCATAAAATACTGAAATGAGGATAGGACAAGTGATAAGACAGGGCAGGTATACTCACTTTATCTGGGTGCACCACCAGCACAGCCTTCCTGTACACCTTCTTCACCTGCTCTGGTGTTACCAGGTCCGCCATGCCAACTGGTTTCCACTTGGTCTCCCCAGCCCATAGCACAGTGTGCATTGTGGAGAGAAGGGCTCTAATATTTCTCTCTTTGCCTTCAATCCATTCTAGAATCTGTAAATGCAGGGAGGATTAAGAAACTCAAATGCTTTCTAGTCTAGAAGTTTTGTGCTAGAACCCTGGAAACCCCTCCTGCTACAGCAACATAAAAATACCTAGGGTGCCCTGCACACTCCAAGTTGTTTCTTCTACCTGGTATGCTTTCCCATCTCCACCTCCTGCCTTGTATTTCTGGTTAACACTTCATCATACTTTAAAAGCCTGCTCAGGGGCCGGCCCCATGGCGCACTCGGGAGAGTGCGGCGCTGGGAGCGCAGTGACGCTCCCGCCGAGGGTTTGGATCCTATATAGGACTGTCCGGTGCGCTCAGCCAGTGAGCATGGTATGGGTGACACCACACCAAGGGTTGCGATCCCCTTACCGGTCACGAAAAAGACAAAAAATAAAATAAAATAAAAAAATAAAAGCCTGCTCAGGAATTTCACACTGTGCACCTTTGATAGTTTGAATTCCTTTCTCACTGCCCCCCCCCCGAGTTAATTACTCATTCCTAAAGTATAAATCCCATGCAAGTACACACTGCATCTGTTTTATTCTCTAAACTAACTAAATATCCCTTAAAGAAAAAGACCAAACTTCTCTGGGCTAATCTACCTTAAATGTCTTTCTATCATGATATGTGCCCAACTTTGTTTTAATTGTGTGTTTGTCTTTCCCTGACATATAGCAGATCTGTTTGAGGAAAGATGCTGTTTGTTATATATCGCTGTATCTCAGGAACCAAACAGCATACCTGGCACTGAATAGGTTTGTTAATCTATTTAGCCATTTATCTGAACTATGAACAAATGAGGTGATGAAGTTGAAGGGATTGTAACAATGCATCCGCATTTAGCACCTAAGAGTTCACCAAGTGTTTGTGGTTGGATGAATGGTTTAGTCATGTTAATGATGGTACTCTCCCAAAGAGTTAAACACTCTGTACCAGTTAAATAACCAAACATGCTTATTTATTTATTTATTTATTTATTTTCCTTTTTGTCTTTTTTCGTGACCGGCAATGGGATCGCAACCCTCGGTGTTGCACCCGCACCTCGCTCAGCCAGTGAGCGGGAACCAGTCTCCACATGGGATCCGAACCCTCAGCGGGAGCGCCGCAACGCTCCCAAGTGGTGCACTGTAGCAGTGCGCCACCGGCCGGCCCAAACATGCTTATTTAAAAGAAATAAACAACCTTCTTTTATAGAAAACTGTCAGAGTTTGCCTAATGAGCAAAGGTTATGGAGATGGAGCACAAAGTTTTTGGAAAGAATATTAAGCCTGTGTGATGTCATGGAAAGTGAAAAACAAATGCAAACAGGAGATCCTACATCGTACTCAAAAAAGTATCAAACGGGCCGGCCCCGTGGCTCACTCAGGAGAGTGCGGCGCTGTGAGCATCGAGGCCGTGGGTTCAGATCCTGTACAGGGATGGCCGGTGCGCTCATTGTCTGAGCGTGGTGTGCACCACACCATGCTGAGGGTTGCGATCCCCTTACCGGTCAGGAAAAAAAAAAAAAAGTATCAAAGAATCTGTACACGCACAACAAATATTCAAATCTGTCAGGAAATTATGGAGAACACTCATATATTTTTTCAAAATGTGTAAGATTGACTTGCTGTGTACATCCTGGTTTTGGAGATGCTTTAATGCAGAGACAGATCAGATCCTACTCTTTCAGTTTGTTATAGTTTCAGCACATTTAGTATTTTGTCACATAGAAATTCAGCCTCCCCATCTGTGAAGAGCATTCCAATTCTCTTGATCTTTACAAGCTCTTCCAAGGCCTCACACCATTCATCAATGTACCAACATAACCACCCTTCTGTTTCCAAGCTAATCTGTGTCCGCCTGTCCACACAACAACCTCATCTATGAAGTAAAGTTTGTTTCCTTCTATGAAATAAGGGGGTTAGATCTGTTGATTTGCAAACTTTAAAAAACAAACAAAAAAATGCAGAAACATTATTTTTCCACAAATCAAATCTTACGTATGCCTCCAGAATCAAAAACGGATAAGAGTAGAACTGCTCTGGGCAACAGTGGATGAGGCAATGGGGAAGACAGCGTTCACACTTCCCTCAGCCTTCCTCTCCTCCACCTTCCCTAACCTACACATCTAATCTTACAGGAGTTAGTAATTCCCAGGTACATAAATATTTCTCTCTGTATCAGCAGGCTAAAGATCCTGGGAGCTTCAGTCAATTTGATCTAATAAAAAGCTCTCAAGGCAGAAAGAGAAAACATAAATAAAGCATTCTTCTTACCACCAAATTCTAATGATTTGTCTGTAGAATCTGAATGCCATCTGAATATCAAAATCATATCTTAAAGAGTACCACTACTCAAAAGAAACCTATATTACCAAACCATGGGATAAATTTTATTTTATTGAAAAAGTTAGGGCCGGCCCGGTGGCGCACTGTTATAGTGCGCCGCTTGGGAGCACAGTGGCGCTCCCGCCGAGGGTTCGGATCCCACATACAGACCAGTTCCCGCTCACTGGCTGAGCGAGGTGTGGGAGCAACACCGAGGGTTGTGATCCCGTTGCCGGTCCCGGTCCGGTACGGGCGCGACACTGAGGGTTGCGATCCGTTGCCGGACATGGAAAAAGACAAAAAGGAAAAAAAAGAAAAAGTTAAACAGCCTGTGCAACCCTCTGCAAAGCTACTTTACTATTAAAGGGCACAGCTGTACTCAAGTCACAGATTCAGGGACCATGCAAAATATGGTAGTCACCAGAAGTCTAACATGGTGCCTTCTTTAGGTGCTATGGTCTGAATGTTTGTGTACCCCCAAGATTCATATGTTGAAATTCTAACCCCCAAAGTGATGATTTTAGGAGGTGGAGCCTTTGGGAGGTGATTATATTTGGGAGGGCTCTGCCCTCATGAATGGGATTAGTGCTCTTATAAAAGAGGTCTGAGAAAAACCCCTCTTCCCTCTGCCATGTGAGGGCACAGAGAGAGAAAAGACCACCGACTGTGAACCAGGAAGAGGGCCCTCACCAAAAACTGATCCTACTGGTACTCTGATCTTGGACTTCCAGCCTCCAGAACTGTGAGAAATAAATTTCTATTGTTTATAAACCACCCAGTTTGTGGTATTTTGTTATAGCAGCCTGAATGAACTAAAACAATAGGTTAGTCTCATGTTGATGACTCCAAATACATGTCTTTATCAGATGACCTTATCACATAGGATAAGCACACTGAGTCAGGGGCTCACTCACCTTTAATTTCTCAGGATCCATTTCCTTAGCCAACTCCTCCTTTCTCATCTCAGCTATTGTTCGAGGCCCCTTTTTGTCTTTGTGAGCATTGAAACCCTGACCAGAAAGCAGCTCTTCAAAGTCAGCTGCTTTTTGCTTCCCTTCTGCAATATAATTTTTGAAAATAATTATAGCATTTATTCTTAAACATAATATCATACCATTATCTCAGAGCACTTAGAGTCTTCAGGGTGCTTTTACATATCTTAAACCCCTTATGCCTCATACTTACCTTGTGAGCAAGGTAAGAGACTCTTGTGCCCATTTTACAGATGAGAAAATTGAAGTCTGGAGATCTGTGCAGAATCATATAATATGTACATGGAAGGCTAGGCCTGGAGGTTGGATCATTAAACTAAATCCAATTCCATTTCTATTGTACCTTCTTTTTAGAAGAGGACACTCATATAATTTCCTCAATCATAACTAATTAGCATCAGTGATAGGAATAGGAACTGGGTTTTGGTACTTGAAATCCATTCATGCTACTACTCTCCTGCCCACACCCAACTGACAGTTTTCGTTGATCACAGTACTCTTTCCTCCAAGTCTGGTTGTGACCTCACGATCTTTCTCAATCTGTTTGAAGAGGCAGCCGAGCATGGTGGCAAAGAAGAAAGGCTCTAGAGCCAGACTCCCATGTTTAAATTCCAACTCTGCCAGGTATTAGGGATGTGACTTCAGGCAAGTTATTTACCATCTCTGTGCCTCAGTTTCCTCACCTGCTAAATGGGGATGGTGTTAATAATATTACTTACCTCATAGGATTGCTGCTCATTCATAGAGAATGAATAAGTTAACATTTAAAACAGTGCTTGGCGATATAAATTTTGTTAGACTAAAATGAAAAATGAACCAAAACACAGAAGTCCATGTAGTCAATGCCAATCAACCAAAATCAGTTTTTGAGTTGAAATCCATTTGCCATCTCTATAGTCTAAGATGTTCTGGACACACACAAGTGCACACGCCCCAATGTAAGTGCTCTAAGACTAGGGATTTTATCTGTCTCATTCACTGATCTACCCCAGTGTTTTCTACACTGAAGATACTCCCTAAGTATTTGCTGATTGAAGATATCCACATCTACTCAAAGTAAAAATGGAGGGGAAGCCACATGACTCTATAGAATTGTCTAAGGAATACCCCTGCTAACCAAAGAATAAGCATGATGTTACATATTCCCAACAACACAAGTAGAATTCCTGTCATGTTAATTTTAGTGTCATGTTAATGAGAAGGCACCTATGTCATAGTCAGTGGAGTATGGCAGTTAACAGCAGGGGTCCTGGAGCCAGATTGCCAGGGTTCAAATTGTGGCTCTGTCATTTATAAGCTGTAAGAATTTAAGAAATTATTAGTCTGTGTTTCATAGATTCCTCATCTACAATATGGGGTTGGTTTTGAAAATTATATGAAATAATACATAAAAAATACTTAAAATAGCACCAGGCAAATAGTAAGCACTCAATAAATGTTAGCCACTGCTACTAGGAAAAATAGAAGAATTGCCTTTTCCATGTTTCATAGAAAGAAAGGCCTGTTCCTTCATTATGTCCCCATATACTTCATTGTAGGGTATCATCAAATCAACTGAAATGTAAAATGTATAAAAACAGGCCTTTCAACAAATTCAATTCTAACCATCCCTCCTATTCAAAATATATTATTTTTTACACTTCTCAAGAATCCCACACAGAGTGTTCTCCAGCCTCAGGTGCTGGCACCATCACAGGTGCCCCACTGGTCACAGGAATCCACCAACCAGAGTACAAGAAAGACCAATGTCCAGGACAGAAACACTCCTCTAATTGGGATCTAAGGGTATATCTGAACACAGTGTTTGAAAGGTTCTCAATCTTTTTCTTTCACCTCCTCTTTCAAAACTTTAAGATCCATCCACCCCTCCACTCACATCCATTCAATGTTCACTCAGTGCCTACTACATGCCAAACACTTTGCTAGGTGCTAATGACAACATGGCAAATAAGACACAGTTCCTGCCCTCCATTTAGTTCCAGTCTACAGAGATACAGACAAGTGAGCCAGCAGTCACAAAATGTGTAAATGTTAGGAGCATGGTAAACCCAGTGTGCTCCAGGTACCACATTGGGAGATGAGATTATGTGGTGTCTCTACAACTATACGATTGCCTCCAAAATTACTGGAATTGTTTTCTGTCTCCTTCAGACACACATACCCAGGCAGTCTGACAGCTAGGCCCCACACTATCATCCTTACCCAGATTAGTTGATCCTTTCCCACGTTCATTCTGGCCTCCAGGCATGGCTGAGAAGCTCACGTTGTAGTTGGGTCGGTTCTGGGGAGAGGAGTGAGGCATGCTGGGCTGTGGCTTAGACTGTGACTGCTGCCAGCTGTAGCCACCTCCTTGCTGCCACCCTCCACCCACAGGCTGCGGAGATGCTTTCTGTGGCGAGCTGAGAGGTGGAAATCCTCCACCCAATCCAGTTGGTGTGGTGGGTTTGCTGGCAAATGAAGAACTACCTACAGAAAAAAAAAAAAAAGGGAGAATGAAGGTAAGGTTATTTTAAGTAGCCTCTAACTCTTGTGTCTCAAGATATTGTTTGCAATGATTTTAGTGGAAATTGCCTTGACTGATAGAATAATTAACCTTTCTAGTAAATAAAGAAGTTGTAGGCATATAAATTAATTCCTTAATCCCCAAAATACATTTTTAGGTATGTATTAATAGCCTCATTTTTTCTTCAGATGAACAAACTTGAACTCAGAGTTGCAGTTGTAATTTTTTAAGTAATTTTTTCAAGACACACAGCCAGTAACTGGCAGAACTAACACTTGAATCTAGAACTTTAACTCCAAGCTAGATGAGCCCTGGCTCTGCTCACCATGCAATCCCTCCCAGCCCTCCTGCTTTCTAAACAGATTCTATTTCTTCACTAGAGTGAAAAACTACCAAATGACAAGAACAGGAAATAAAAACAGAGTAAGTTCATTCATTAAAGAGCTACTTTGACTTCAATTATCAGGATTAGTCATAGCATGGTTATTGCCTAAGAGTATATAAAGATATTTTGAAATTTCACAAGTAGATTTCAATTTCATACTCCATGTATTTCATTGCAGGACAGCAAAAACAGCCAGCACTCTGACAACTTTGAACGGGACAAAGAATCTTATTCAAGCTTTAAAAAATGATGCAACTTTGTGCCAGGAATTTAAGTAGAATCCTTATTCCATTGTCTCCAAACTTTTAAGCCCTCACTGCATGTATGCTGGGCTATTTCCAAAATATGAAGACCAGCTGTGGCTTATGTTTAAAGAGATAAAATAAGAAATTGAAATGTGGTGATCTCCAAGGATCCTTTCATGCAACAAGCCCAAACAGTGATAATACAATAATTAATATTTATATAGCACTTTAGAGTTTACAAAATGTTTTTATGTACATTACGGCCTTTGATCTACACAATATCCTTAGGAGGTAAGTAGTATTACTGTCCCTACTTTAAGGATGAGGATATCAAGGCTCAGAGAGGTTTATTGATATGCTCATAGTCACACAGTTAGTTGATGGAGCTGAGACTTAACCATATTGTTCCTATCACCAAATGTCATGCTCATTTGCCTCATAATCCCTATTTCCTCCCCAAATATCTCAGCCTTTCACTACAACTCGCCCCTTGCTGTCTCTTCTTTCTATAGATATTTCTCCTATATTCTGATCCTGGGACTTCTCTTTCCTTCCCCACTGGGAATGTAGTATTATGGCAACTGGACTTGGAGTTAATCTGGGTTTGAGTCCCTGCTCTATAACTCATGAATCATTCATCTTTCCATGCATTTATTCATTCATGCATTTATTCATCCACCAGTATTTGTTGAACATCTATTATGTGCCAGGTACTACATGGGCACTGAGCATCTAACTGAAACAGAATATAGAAAGTCCTTGCTCTTCTAAATCTAGTGAAAAGCTTCACCTCTTTGAGCCTCAGTTTCCTCATCTATGAAATCAAAACTATGCCTATATCACAGATATACTAAAGAGACTCAACAGTTACATAAAAGTGCTTCACAACCCTTGACTGAAGTAAGCTAAGAGGCATTATATATTATAAAATAACGCCAAACTCATATGCCAAGCATATGCCTGGTACTCCATAAGGGCTCAGTAAATACTTGATAATAGGGAAAGGTAATGGCAGGGCCTGTACTCAAGCCTGGCATTGCCCCCATTGTTCTGTAACTCACAGCATGAAGCATCTCCTCATGTGCCCTGGGCCCTCTTGCCAACAGCACATCAACATACACTTAAGGCTGGGTTTCTTTTTATATTTTAAGGAGGTTTACTTTGTTCTAAATTATGAACTATTTTAAAATTCAGTAAATATGGAAAAGCCTAAAAAACAAACAAAAAAACCCTTCCACATTCCCACCACACTCATTTACTCATTCATTTATGAAATACTATTGAGCATCTACGTGCTGGGCTGCAGATACAGTGGTGAGAAGGCAGATGCTGACTTTGCTCTCACAGGCTTCATCAACATTGTAGGATTTTCTGATGTCTACCTTTCCAGAATATTTTCTACTCATGCTCAGCAATTCTAATTGTCAATGCTATTGAAGCAGAGAACTGACAAATACGAAGCAGTAGCTAAACCCAGAGGCCAATGCTATCCTCATTAAAAGCTAAAGCAGCACTTCTCAGCACATTGGAATTACCTGGGGAGTTTTTTGTGTTTTGTTTTAATGTCTCATCATGTGCAGCACCTACAATAGTGGATATTTTACACTTGATTAAGGTTACTCTCTCCTGCTATATCATAAGCTCCAGCAGGAATGTATCTGCCTTGATTCTTTATTATAGCCTGAATGCCCACTGCATAGCAAGTTCTCAAAAATACCTATTTAATGAGGGAGTTAATGCTGCAGGTAGAAAACCACTGTCTAAGGAACTGAAGCGATACTCCTTCCCACACTCAGCCTCACCAGCTTCTAAACCTGTTTCTGCTCCAGAGTTTCTAAGACCTCCTAGTAAGTCTGGGAGGAATTAAAATTCTCCTCTCCCTCAATTTTCCTTTTAATCCATTCACAACTTCTAATGATCTCCTCTATCAGGTGGTTCTTCTGCCACGACTGAGTTCAGATAATCACCTTGTCCCGCAGCAGCCTGCAGTTGGCTCTTCCCGTGCCTGCTCTTGCCCTCATTCTTACTGTCTCTCTTAAATGTGTCCAGAGACATCTTCCTAAAATGCAAAACTAACTGCCCTCTCAATTTGCCCTCAGGTTAAAGTCCAAACCAACTGTGAAGTCTTTCATGTGTCAGCCTCACCTGTTCAACCCCATCTCTCCCTGCTCCTTCCCGTCACAGGTCCCCAGCTTGCACCGCCAGCACTCATGTGGGACCTTTAAACATGCCCTTCCTTCCCCCTGGCTCTCTTCCCTGACTCATATCCTAACTATATCACCACCTCTGCCAGCCCTTCCCTAGACACCAGACTCTGGCTTAGGTGATCTCAGAACCCCTGTGAACTACTTCAATCCTCTAGCTCCTTTCGTACTGTATTACAGTTGCTATGTAACCGAGGTGGTCACCTGGGGAGCTTGTAACACTCCCTCTGCACAAGCCACATCCAGACTAAGAATATCAGAGTGTCTATGGAAAGAACCAAGACATCAGAAGTGCATCAGAATTGGTTATTGGATAATAATGCCTTAAGGAAAAAGACACTGTCTTCTGTCTTCTCTCAACTGCAACTGTATAATTTGGAAGTTTAATTTTTACTCTCAGAGTACTCGCCTAGGAGTCAAAAATTCTGGCTTGTAGCTCTCACTTATATGCCTGTTCACTGTGTGGCTTTAGGAAAGCCACTTAATTTTTCTAAGTTATTCAATTTAATAAATGGGGAGATTTAGGAAACCAGTTTCCTCAGAGGAAAGCTGTAAGAATTATTGCATTTCAAAAACGACAGAGACTCTTGAGCAGGTTTGCTGTTTGTAGCAATACAGACACAGACGCAGCTATTCTGAAACTATTTATGTTGTCTAACTGTAAATGTTGTTGCAATCTAGGGAAACAGAAGATACAAATATGGATAGAAGGCAGGGAAGAACGCTGTGGTATTGGATTGTAATTATACATACTTGTTTGTTCATCTCCTATCTCTGTCTCCTGAAAGGTAGCACAATGACCAATGAACACACGTAGCACACAGACCTCAATGTCTAAACGCCATTCCTCACCAAAGGGAATGAGGGGTCCTTGGAGAATGACTGCTTCTAGAACTGTGGAGTAAAAAGTTCTAGATAAGCCTTGAACATCCTGTTCCATAAAGGAAGAAAGTTCTCAAAAACTGATGGAATCCAGTGAAAAGGACATAGAAGCCAGAACAAAGGAGCTTTCATAAACCAAATCAAGGATGAGGTTATCAAAGTAAATAGTGACAGTAATGGATGATAACCTATTGAACCAAAGAAGAATCCATTAGTCCATCCTGTTGATAGCCATAGATGATAGAGATGATCATGACAGATAGATAAATGGATAGATAGGTAGACAGGAGATTATTCCCTACAGTAAAGTGCTAAGACAGAATTAGAAAATCACAATTTTGCAAACATCATGGTAATAATTTCTTTAGGTCAGAATCATTAATAAATGCTAAAACCAGATGGGTAAAAGTCAGATGGAAAATAGGATATTCTCAAATAGGATTATCTCAAGTAGAATAGTCTCAAAATACCTGTCCCAGAATACTTACTAATTGCAAAGGGAAAATGGTAAATTAATAGTGAAGAAACCTGGCAGATACCACCTTAAACAAGTGATCAAAGTTAACATCAAAGCCAAACTGAGACTTTCTGGATTGGCCTGTACCCTTCAAATATCAATGTCATGAAAGATAAGGAAAGGCTGAGGAATTATTCCAGATTAAAGGAGTCTAAGAAGACATGACAACTAAATGCAAAACATGGTGCTGCATTTTTTTTTAATTGAAACACAGTTGATTGTACATATCTGTGGGGTACAGAGTTGAATATCAGTACTGGTGTGCAATGTGTGATGCTCAAATTAGGATAATTAGTATATTCACCATTATACAATGTAATCGATTTTTGAGGCCCTTTACCAATTCCTTCCTTACCCCTCACCCTCTCCCTTTCCTACGTCTGGTAACTTCAGTTCTGTTCTCTCCTTTTGAAAGTTCAATGAATTATTGTGATGGTTTTATCTTTCTTTTTTTTTTTTTTTTTTTTTCCTGTGGCTTTTAGCTCCCAATTATAACTGAGGTCATGCACTATTTCTCTTTCTGTGCCTAACTTATTGCACTTAACATAATTTTATCTAAGTTCACGCATTTTGCTGCAAATGGCAGTATTTCATTCTTTTTACAGCAGAGTAGTATTGCATTGTGTAAATACACCACATTTTCCTTATCCAGTCATGCAACAATGGACATTTTTTCCAGTAATTAAAAATTTTAGGGCCGGCCCGGTGGCGCACTGGATAGTGCGCCGCTTGGGAAGCATGGCGGCGCTCCCACCGAGGGTTCGGATCCCACATACAGACCGGAGCGAGGTGCGGGAGCAACACTGAGGGTTGCGATCCCGTTGCCGGTCCCCGGTCCGGTACGGGGGCAACACTGAGGGTTGCGATCCGTTGCCGGACATGGAAAAAAGACAAAAGACAAAAAAAAAAAAAAAAAATTTATTTATCTATCTATCTATTTATTTATTTATTTATTTATTTTTAATTTTATTTTATTTTGTCAATATATAATGTGGTTGATTATTGTGGCCCATCACCGAAACCTCCCTCCCTCCTCCCTCTCCCCCTCCCTCCCGAATTGCAACAATGGACATTTAGGTTGGTTCCAACTCTTGGCTACTGTAAATAGAGCTGCAATAAACATGGGAGGATAGGTATCCCTTCGACATGATGATTTCCATTCCTTTGTGTATATACTCAGCAGTGGTACTGCTGGATCATATGGCAGTTCCATCTAGTTGTTTAAGGAAATTCCATACCATTTTCCATAATGGCTGAACCAACTTACAGCCCCACCAACAGTGTAGGAGGGTTCCCCTTTCTCTGCATCCTTGCCAGCGTTTGTTATTCTCTTTATTTTTTATAATAGCCAGTCTAACTGGGGTGAAGTGACATCTCAATGTGGTTTTGATTTGCATCTCCCTGATGCTTAGTGATGTTGAGCATTTTTTCATGTGTCTGTTGGCCATTTATATATCTTCCTTTTAAAAATGCCTATTTAGGGGCCGGCCCGGTGGCGCACTGGATAGTGTGCCGCTTGGGAAGCGCGGCAGCGCTCCCGTCCGAGGGTTCGGATCCCACGTACAGACCGGCTCCCGCTCACTGGCTGAGCAAGGCGCGGGAGCAACGCCGAGGCTTGCGATCCCGTCGCCGGTCCCCGGTCCGGTACGGGGGCAACACTGAGGGTTGCGATCCGTTGCCGGACAAGGAAAAAAGACAAAAAGACAAAAAAATAAATAAATAAATAAAAAATAAAAATAAAAATAAAAATGCCTATTTAGCTTTTTGCCCATTTTTTAATTGGGTTATTTGTTTTTTTACTGTTAAGTTGTTTGAGTTCCTTCTATATTCTGGATATTAATCCTTTGACAGATGCATAGTTTGCAAATATTTTCTCCCACTCTGTAGGTTGCATTTTCATCTGTGAAATGTTTCCTTTGCTGTGCAGAAGCTTTTTATTTTGATATAATCCAATTTGTTTATTTTCCCTTTTGTTGTCTGTACTTTTGGGGTCATATTCATAAAGTCTTTGCCCAGTCCTACTTCCTGAAGTGCTTCCCCTATGCTTTCTTTTAGGAGTTTTATAGTTTCAGGTCTTGTATTTAAGTCTTTAATCCATTTTGAGTTGCTTTTGGTATATAGCAATAGGTATGGGTCTAGTTTCATCTTCTACATATGGATCTCCAGTTTTCCCAGCAGCATTTATTGAAGAGGCATTCTTTTCCCCAATGTATGTTCTTGGTGCCTTTGTCAAAGATCAGTTGGCTGTAAGTATGTGGGTTGATTTCTAGGATCTCTATTCTGTTCCATTGGTCCATGCATCTGTTTTTATGCCAGTACCATGCTGTTTTGGTTACTATGGCTTTGTAGTATAATTTGAAGTGAGGTAGTGTTATGCCTCCAGCTTTATTTTTATTTTTTTATTTATTTATTTATTTATTTGTTTGTTTGTTTGTTTATTTATTTATTTATTTATTTTGCTCAGGATTGCTTTGGCTATTCGGGGTCTTTTGTTGTTCCATATGAATGTTAGTATTGTTTTTTTCTATTTCTATAAAGAATGTCATTGATGGGGATTGCATTGAATCTATAGATTGCATTGGGTATATGGACATTTTTACAATGTTAATTCTTCCAACCCAAGAGTATGGAATGTCTTTCCATCTTTTTGTGTCCTCTTTAATTTCTTTCAACAATGATTTGTCGTTCTCATTATAGAGATCTTCTACCTCCTTGGTTAAATTGATTCCTAGGTATTTCATTTTTTTTTTTGATGACTATTGTAAATGGGCTAGCTTTCTTGATTTCTTATTTTGATAGTTCACTGTTGGAGTATTAAAATGCTACTGATTTCTGCATGTTGATTTTGTATACTACAACATTACTGAAATCATTTATCAACCCTACGAGTTTTTTGTAGAGTCTTTAGGTTTTTCTATATATGTGATCATGTCATCTGCAAACAGCGACAGTTTGACTTCATCTTTTCCAATCTGGATGCCCTTTATTTCTTTCTCTTGCCTGATTGCTCTAGCTGGTACTTCCAATAGTATGTTAAATAGGAGTGGTGAAAGTGAGCATCCTTGTCTTGTTCCCATTCTTTTTTTTTTTTTTTTTTTTTTTTTTTTTTTGACCAGTAAGGGGATCACAACCCTCGGCACAGTGCAGTCCACACCACACTCAGCCAGTGAGCATACTGGCCATCCCTCTATAGGATCCTAACCTGCGGCCTCGGCACTCCCAGCAGCGCACTCTCTCGAGTGAGCCACGGGGGTGGCCCTTGTTCCCATTCTTAAGGGGAAAACTTTTAACCTTTCCCATGCAGGATGATATTGGCAGTGGGTTTGTTATATACGGCTTTTATTGTGTTGAGATACTTCCCTTCTATACCTAATTTGCTGAGAGTCTTTATCATGAAGGGATGCTGAATTTTGCTGAATGCTTTTCTGTGTACACTGAGAAAATCATATGGATTTTGTCCTTGGTGTTGTTGATGTGGTATATCACATTTATTGACTTGTGTATGTTGAACCATCCGTGCATCCCTGGGATGAATCCCACTTGATCATGATGTATAATTTTTTTTATGTATTACTGCATCCTATTTGCTACTATTTTATTGAGGATTTTTGCACCTATGGTCATCAAAGATATTGGCCTATAGTTTTCTATTTTCGTTGTATATTTGTCTGGTTTTGGTATCAGAGTGATGCTGGCCTCATGGGATGAGTTTGGGAGAATGGTTTTGGAATAGTTTAAAGAGAATTGGTATTAATTCCTCTTTAAAGTTTTGGTAGAATTCAGCACTAAAGCCATCTAGTCCTGGGCTTTTCTTTGTTGGGAGATTGCTTACTACTGCTACAATCTCATTGCTTGTTATTGGTCTATTCAGATTTTCTATGTATTCTTGGTTCAGTCTTGGTAGTTTGTATGTGTCCAGAAATTTGTCCATTTCCTCCAGGTTTTCAAATTTGTTGGCATACAGTTGTTTATAATAGTGTCTAATGATTCTTTGTATTTCTGTGGTATCAGCTGTAATGTCTCCTTTTTCATTTCTAATTTTTGTTATTTGAGTCTTCTCTCATCTTTTTTAAATTAGCCTACCTAATGATTTGTCTATTTTGTTCATCTTCTCAAAAAACCAACTTTTTTTTTCATTGATCTTTTGTATCATTTTTGGCTTCCTATTTCATTTAGTTCTGCTCTGATCTTAATTATTTCCTTCTGTCTACTAATTTGAAGATTGAATTGTTCTTGTTTTTCTAGTTCTTTAAGGTGTAGCATTAGGTTGTTTATTTGAAATCTTTCTATTCTTTCGATGTAAGCATGTATTGCAATAAACTTCCCTCTTAGTAGTGCTTTTGCAGTAACCCACAGGTTTTGGTATGATGATGATGTGTCTTTATTTTCATTAGTTTTGAGACATATTTTGATTTCCTGTTTAATTTCTTGTACCCATATGTCATTCAGGAGCATATTGTTTAATTTTCATGTGTTTGTATAGTTTCCAGAGTTTTGCTCATTATTGATTTCTAGCTTTAATCCATTGTAGTCTAAAAAGATACTTGAAATAACTTCAATTTTTTAAAATTTGTTGAGACTTGATTTATGACCTAACATTTTGTCTATCCTGGACAATATACATCAACAGGCCTCCATGGCCTAGTCCCTGGGGAACTTAGTGATTCCTTGCTGAAGTTGGTGACACTACGTTGGTTCGTCCAGAATGTGAGCAAGCTCTTGAGTTCTTGGGAGAAGCACACTGGTGCCCTGTCACTTTTTGGCTGTGGTGGGTGACCCTTGGCAGGTCTGTTGGCATCCTTGCTGGCTCCCCGTGACCCTGATAGGTACACTGGCATATACTGGTGCTCCTCAGTTTAAATGGATGACCCTGGGCAGATTTTCTCTTTCATACAGGCAGAAGCTTTTCCTGGGATTTTGCTTCCCCCTTGGGGGATGGGTTGGTGGTGACTGGGAATTTTCTTCCTTACTCTATTTGAGTGTCCTGAGTTTTTGTACTCTTTTTTTTTTTTTTTTTTTTTTTTTTCTTTTTTTAAAAAGCCCCCCCCCGCCCCCCCCCGGGGGGTGTGGGG
>NW_007727090.1:248662-330795 GCF_000696425.1 Galeopterus variegatus
CCCTATATAGGATCCAAACCCGCGGCGGGAGCGCTGCTGCGCTCCCAGCACCGCACTCTCCCAAGTGAGCCACGGGGTCAGCCCAGTTTTTGTATACTCTTAAGGGCTCCGCATGTTTCTTTCCCCAGATGAAGGCAGTCCCGTCAGCTATGTGTGTACTTTCCACCCTCAGGTGTGCTACTGTGTCTGGCAGCATAATTCCCCCTGTGGGTTGGGCCACTGGGTTGCAGGTCTGCACTCACTCACCTCTTTCCCCAGGCTCCCTGGTGACTCTCCTTCTGCCTATGCCAATGTGTGGTCAGTGGGCCACCTATAAGGTGGTGGTGGTGGCACTGAGCCACGCTTGTAGCATTAGTTGCTGTGGCAGTGGCTACTGTGGACCACTCGCTCAGCACCAGTGTCTGCAGCAGTGGCAGGGAGCACTGCTGCCAGCAAGGTCACTGGCACTTTGGTACCATCAGTCAGGCAGGTTTTGATGCTGGATTTTAAAAAGGAACTTCCTATAAAAGTCACCTTTTCAGAGAGGACATCCCTAACCACCTGTTATCTAGATAACACCCTGGCCCATCCATCATTCACCATCTCCTTCCTTTCCCTATTTTCTCCTTTTCCCTATTTTTTTTTCATAGTACTTAGCATGTGGGTTATGAGTGCAAGCTTCAGAGCTAGACTTCTTGGTGTTGAAACGTGTGAGTTGGGCATGTTACTTAACCTTTTGTGCCCATTTCCTCATCCACAAAATGAGCATTATAACAGTGCCTACTTCAAAAGATTATTAGAAAGATTAAATAAATGATATATGTAAAACACTTAAAATAGTGCCTGCCACATAGTAAAGCCCCCAATAAACATTAACTGTTATTTTTATTATTTGGCATTATATTATATATTTACTCATTTACTGTCTGCTTACCATTTTAGGATGTAAGTTCTGTTAAGACAGGAGTTTCATTTTGCTTTTTTTATTTGGTTGGTTGGTTTTTATTAAAACAGTGCTAGCACATAGAAGGCACTTAATAAATATTTGTTGGATGAATAAATGAATAAATACTTAAAAGGATGAAAAGTGAAGAAGATTTTATGCAAGTAGAATTTCACCTGATGTTACTACCTTAAAATTTGAAACTTACATTAAGATACAAAGAAGGGTAAGGAAGAGGATAACTGTTGAAATAATTTTGAGAGTTCTTAAAAGGAAAAACAAAAGTCTAAAGAGTATAGAATGGAAGTTCAAAATTCTGACACAATTACTGGCAAAAACGGCAGCCATGCTCACGTTCCCTGCAGTCAATTTGGCTCTAAATGCCTCAGGAGGGCTTTCTGAGAATGTAGACTATCAACATGGTCAGTGTAAACCTCTGTGTTAGGGCTACCCCATCCTTATTTAACAAGTCTGTACGGTACTAGAGGAGGAACAAAAAAGGAGGAAAAAAAGGTTTTAGAACAAGTAATCCAATGAATATCTCCTTGAAAAAAGGTTCCTTGGTGAAATGGGTTTGAGAACCCTGGATACTGTATCCCCATTAGCAGTAATCAAAATCCACTGAGCCCAGTGTTTCCCAAACTCACTGTTCATGGAATACTTATCTTGTAACACCTATTATTAACATATGGTGAAAAACATTCTGGAACTACTATACAGTCTATTTTCTGCAGCAGATTTTCCAAATTGTCTGGAGAGTATTGCAGCTAACGGGGAGAAGGGGAATAATGGTGTGAGGCTCTCACAAGTAACATCACAGTAAGGCTTCTGCAAGGTTGGCACCATGTGGCACAAATGTATTGGACTAGCCTCAACTCTTACCATTTCCCTACACATTACCTTTGCTGCAGGCAAACTCTGTTGTCATGTCTTCCTACAGGCTCTAGCTTTATTCATACTACTAATCTAAAATTAGGCATTAGTGCAACCAGGCACGTGCTGCTGCCATGGGGCCCGTCTGGGGTCCTGAGGCATGGAGCCAGGGACTGACCCCTCCTCCCACAACCAGGCAAGGAACACACCAAAAACACCACTTCCATGTGGGTGGCCCACCACAGCCACCACAATAGCCACAGCTGCTAAAAAAGCAGCTAGACACCACAACCACTACGCAGATGGCTAGCCAGCCGCTCAAGTACATTGACACAAGGAGAGTCACCAGCACAGACCAAAGAAGAGGATGTTTCTTTCTGCAAAGCCCATTCCAGAGTGATAGAAGAAGCATCTGCTCTATGATAATAGTGGGGGATATGAACACACCTCTCTGAGCACTAGACAGGTCATCTAGGCAAGAAATCAACAGAGTAACCATTACTGTTTCAGAAGGAGAGAAGAAATCTAGAGTTAGCAGAGGTGGGAGTGGGGAGAGAGAGGGGGATGAGGAGAGACTGAACAATAAGTACAATTTGTAATAACATATATGCTAATAATATTGATTTGATCAATGCATATCAATGTCGAACCCCCAAAATATGTATAATCAATTATGATTAATTAAAGAAAATTTTAAAAATTAAATTACACATTAGAAAAATGAATTAACAGAGATGATTCCCAAACCAATATTTGATGCCTGTTCCTTTTTATAAAAAAAGCCAATCTCAGATCTTAGGGGATATCTTAAGAATACATTCTATTTTAGGTCCCAGGCAACAAATATCAGCTTTTGATAACACTAAAGATTTAGATTTGAGGCTTTGTAGCTACAAGTAAATGTCATTTATATCATAAACTACTGAGTTTGTACCCAGTGTCCCAAGGTCGGCAAAAGGATCCAGAGTCTGGGGTTTGTTCTGATGTGTGGGAGTGCCTTGCAACGATCCTGTGGGGCTGGTGGCAGCGGACTTGCTTCCCATTCCAAACCCTCCTGAAAAGGAAATAAAATAATTGAAAATGAGTTAGTTGTCTGAGGCTGAATTGTGAAATTCAGAATTCCAGAGCTACTGCTTATTTGTCTCTAGGGCAAATTAGAACAGGGTTTGGAAATGAGTAAGAAGTTGTTTGACTCTGTTTCTCTAAATTGGGTACATGGTGGCTTGGAGTAAGGACAGGACACAGAAAAGACACATGCTGTTTCCTGGCCACACATGTGAACTATCATTTCCAGCATTTACCTCTCACATCACCTGAGTTCATTCTTTCCTATGGCATTTGAAGTCAGGCATGGATCTAAATTCTAATTCTGCTACTTTCTAACTGAGTGGCCTTGGGCATCTTGCTTAATGTCTTTAAGCTTCAACATTTTATCATTGGCTTAAAAAACAAACAAACAAACAATATGTAACTAAATATCACAGGCAACAAAAGAAAAATAGACAAATGGGACTACATCAGACTAAAAACACCTGCACAGCAAAGGAAACAATCAACAAAATAAAAAAGAAATCCTATGGAATGGGAGAAAATTTATGAACCTTATATTTCACAAGCGGTTAATATCCAGAATATATAAAGATCTCCTACAACTCAGTGATAAAGTAACAAATAACCCAATTTTAAAATGGGCAAAGGACTTGAATAGACATTTACCCAAACAGGATTTAAAAACAGCCAACAAGCATATAAAAAGATGCTCAACATAGGCTGGCCAGTTAGCTCAGCTGGTTAGAGTGCAGCCTTATAACACCAAGGTCATGGGTTCAGATCCCCAGACTGGCCAGCTGAAATAAATGCTTAAAAAAAAAAAAAAAGAAAGATGCTCAACATCACTAATTATTAGGGAAGGCAAACCAAAACCACACTGAGACATAACCTCCCTGTGAGGCTGGTGGCAGCAGACTTGCTGTTAGGATGGCCACTATCAAAAATAAATAAATAAATAAAAATAATAAGTGTTGGTGAGATGTGAGAAATTGGAACTCTTCCTTGCACACTGTTGGTAGGAATGTAAAATGGTGCAGCCACTGTAGAAAACAGTATGGAGATTGCTAAAAAATTAAAAATAAGATTGCCATATGATCCAACAATTCACTTCTGGGTATCCAAAAGAATTGAAAGCAGGATCTTGAAGAGATATTTGTACACCCATGTTCATAAGCAGTATTTATTTATTTATTTATTCACAATAGCCAAGAATTGGAAGCAACCTAAACATCCATTGACAGATGAATAGACAAAAATAAATAAATAAATAAAATTAAAATGTGATACATACATACAGTGGAATATGAAATATTCACCTTTAAAAAAGAAGGAAGTCCTATCACATGCTACAATGTGGATGAATCTCAAGGACATTATGCTAAGTGAATCAAGCCAGTCACAAAAAGACAAATTCTATACGATTCTACTTATATAAGGTATCTAAAGTAGTCAAAATTATAGAAACAGAAAGTAAAATGGTGGTTGCTAGGGGCTGGGGAGAGAGAGAGGTGGGGAGTTGTTGTTCATGGGTGTAGAGTTTTAGTCAGGCAGGATGGTTGGGGTAGGCGTGCTCATGGTGGGGATCTGTTGACAATCGTATACTATACACTTGGAAATTGTTGGGAGGGTGAATTTTATGCCATGTGAAGGTTTTTTTGCCACAATAAAAAAAAGAGGAAACAGCAACTGCTTCAGAAAGTTGCTGTGACTAACACATTGTGTGTGTGTGCTTGTATGTGTGTACACATGCATGCATTTAACTTACACAGCGTCAGGAATATAGTCACACAACACAGCTCTCAATGAATGCCACAGTAGCCATGAGAAAGAGACCTTATTTATTACAGACAAATCCAGCCCTTAAATAACTACTTTTTGAAGAAGTATTTGTTTAGCCTCTATTCTATGCCGGAAACTTTCATACAAGTTATTTCACTTAAACTTAGACAAGTATGTGGAATAAAAATTATTATCCCTACTTTACAGATAAGAAAACTGAGGCTCCGACTTGTCAAAAAATTTAAGTATCTAAGTGTTAGAGTTAGATACCCATCTAGATCTGTCTGATTTTATTGTCAAAACAGATGTTCAGCAAATCAGACTAACAAAAGTTAAATAACATATAATAAGTAGCATTATCATGTCCTCAGGTACTTTGGGAAAGCTCCTTCAGAATATGAGTCTTTAAGGAAAAATCAACAGAAATTACCTGGGTGGCCTATAACACTGTCAGTATACACTTCATCTTGGGTGAAGAATTTTGCTTCAGCAATTGGTTAAATGTGTATAAAATGACCTGCTGACTTTTACCTGGTTTAGTATGCCAGTCCCAACTTCCTGAAACATCTGGCTGAATGTTCACAGCAGGTGTACTAGAAGCTGCAAGTGGGGAGAAGACAAAGAATGAGAACAAGACAGCTCAGAGTTCACTTTTCTGAGTTCACACAGGATAACGCCATCCCTTTCCTGAAGCCTGCCTGGCCTCCCAAGGTCTCAAGGGATTCATTCCTCCTTCTGAGCTCTCTCCTCATGTGGCAACACTTGGTATTTCTGCCTTCACCTATGACCGCTCATATGAGGCTGGCAGAAACAATGTATTATTTGTCTCCATTCCTTCTTTGGCTTACCTTTGTTCTGCCTCCATAATATCAGACTGAATTATAATTGTGCACGTGTCCCTTCATTAAATTGTGAGTCCCTTAAAGGAAAGATCTATCTGACTCATCTTTGTGTGTCCCACCTTTATATTCAACACAGAGTCAGTAGGCAATAAGAAAAGAAAGGAAAAACCTCTTAAACACAAGATCCACTTAGAACTGAAATTTTGTTTTCTCTTCTGCTGTGACATGAATGGAGAATGATGAGTCATTCAGAACATGCATGGAGCACTGACTGTATACCATCCACTATGCTGGTGTCAGAGATGTGTCCACTGTCACTCAAAATAAACTCATAACAGCTTCAGAATAGATCATCCTGACCCCTCAAAATTCCAAACATATAATTTAGAAGAAATGTTCAGCTGAAGAGAATCAGGTGTATTAGAGGAAGACAGATTAGCCGTAAGTTTTTTCTGCATCTATGAAATCTGCATAAGAAATAGAATGTCATAAGAAAGAATTTTTCTTTCTAAAGCACCTCTAGGTTTTACCCATAAAAATCAATGAGTAAAATGCAAATAATGTACTAAACTGACATTACAAGTAGGATTTGAAACACACACACCACACACCCCACCAGAAGAATCATCAAGACACCAAGATTAGCATTCCAAAATTGTTTTGTTCACTTAGTAACAACCACGACATCTTGTACCTTCCCATCATTGAGTTAAAAAGAACATGCCATTATCAGCAATAACAGTTCTCGCTTTTCTATTCCTCCCTTCTCTTTTTCCATGGTAACTTATAAAAACTGAGGTGGAAATTAGACAGTTTCACTAACATTTGCTTTCTGATTTCTTTTGAACTCTGATTTTAGTCTTATATCCAACTAGTATGTAGAACTAGGCATTAGAACTTCAACCTTCTTACCAATCAAACCCACAAATCCTTATGACAACCTACTGTATGCAAGGCACCATGCCAGGGAACACAGCACTAAAAGACACACTGCTTATCTCAAGAAACTTAAAATCTGTTGGAGAGATCGGAGCATACAAATGAAAAAGTAATTATCTAATATTTTTAGTCTCTATTATTGTCTTTTATTGTTGTTGTTTACTTGTTCTTCCAACACCATGTCCCACATGATTATTCTCTTCAGAATAGATGTTCAATAAATATTTGTTGAACTCAAAAGTGGTATTTCTTGATTTTCCAAAGAGACTGGCAATGACTTGTAGAAACCTTTGGGAAGCACCCCCAAGAATTTGGATGTGGGCAGTCTTACCTTCCAAAGTTGACATCTGGGTCTCACCTCTATTCTATCCTATATAAAAATAATGCAACTGGCTCACTAACAATGGAGTGATAACTGCTTTCTCAGCTAGGATTGTGAAAATTCTCTTCTCTCACTGGCATGATACACACCAAAATGAGAAACACAGCCACAAAACAAAGGAGTGCTAACTGGCCTAAACTGGATGATAAACAATGTGTTCTAACCAGCTCACCAAAAACAAGAGAATTGGATCCAGAACTGCCGTGCTGAAGTACAAACATCCAAGTACAAACATCCATGGGACATGAAAGGTAGTACTCTTACCAAAACAATAAATTCAAAGTACTAAAGTCAGGAAAATGTATAACCTTATAGACACTATCACTATGCATCAAAGAAACTTTGATAGGAAAAAAAATGAGTTAATTCATTTTATATTTCTATATTAGATAGAAAGATAGATAGATAGTACCTACTGTGTGCCAGTAATTCTTCCAGGCACTAGGAATGCATTAACAAAAGAAACAAACAAAAATCCCTGCCTTTGTGGAACTCATGTTCTAGTGAGGAGAAACAGACAACCAAAAAATTAACACAACACATAAGTAAATCATTCCATATATTGTAAGTTAAACAGATACAATGACAAGGAAAATGTAGAGTAGGGGCAGAGGATGAGTTGTGATTTGCAATGAAGCAGAGTAGACCCCACAGAGAAGGTGACATTTGAGCAAATTCTCAAAGGAGGTGAAGGAGTTAGCCATGCAGACATCTGAGGATGAGTATTTGAGGTGGAGTATCAGCCAGAGCAACAGCAAAGAGGCCAGTATGGCAGGAAAGGAGAGAGCAGGGGAGGAAAAGCAGGACATGAGGTCACCCGCCCTGGGATGGACTAGGGCACTGTGGGGACTTTGGCTTCATGCCAAGTGAAAGAGGGAGCTATTTGAGCACAGCAATAACATGACTCACATTTTAAATGAGTGAGTAAAAACAACAATTTTAACCTACATTCCTGCATCCTTCCTTCCCTGGGTAATCAACATCCAATCAGGTGACTCTCTGAGGTGGGCACTACTCATGGACGAGTGGTGAATTTCTTATACATTGTCAAATAGTTTAAGATTAAAGACCAATGGATAATCACCCATAAAGGTTGCTCCTGGACTGATTTCTCAAGTCAAGCTGATGACTGGACTGCATTCTCTGGGCAAGTTCAGGGTGCCTTCAACAATACATTCCCTTCTAGATTGAGGCCAATAATGTTTAATAGCATTCAAAATCAAGAATGAGCTACAGGGCCGGCCCGGTGGCGCACTGGATAGTGCGCCGCTTGGGAAGCGCGGCGGCGCTCCCGCCCGAGGGTTCGGATCCCACATGCAGACCGGTTCCCGCTCACTGGCTGAGCGAGGCGCGGGAGCAACACCAAGGGTTGCAATCCCGTTGCCGGTCCCCGGTCCGGTACGGGGGCAACACTGAGGGTTGCGATCCGTTGCTGGACATGGAAAAAGACAAAAAGACAAAAAACAAAAAAGAATGAGCTACAAATCATTTGTCCTTCACTAAAGAGCTTCAGCTTTAATCAGTGTTATCTAAGTGATACATTGTTGCACTTACAAATGGTTATGATTTCTATTTTTTTTACACAACCTAAATCTCTAATATAGAAAGATAAAGTGGTCCACATATGTCAATTTAAGTTTTCTGGTAGTCACATTTTATTTTATTTATTTATTTATTTATTTTCCCTTTTTGTCTTTTTTCTTGACCGGCAACGGATTGCAACCCTCAGTGTCGCGCCCGTACCGGACCGGGACTGGCTACGGGATCGCAACCCTCGGTGTTGCTCCCGCACCTCGCTTAGCCAGTGAGCGGCTTGTCTGTATGTGGGATCCCAACCCTCGGCGGGAGCGCCTCCACGCTTCCCAAGCGGCGCACTATAGCAGTGCGCCACCGGGCCGGCCCTGGTAGTCACATTTTAAAAAGTAAAAAGATATCAGTAAAATTAAATTTAATAATTTAATAATATATTTGTTCAATACAAAATATTCAAAATATTATTTTAACAAGTAATCAATATAAAAAATATGAACAAGATATTTTATATTCTTTTGTTGTACTAAGTTTTGAGATCTAGCATGTATTTTGTACTTACAGCACATCTCAGACTAGCTACATTTCAAGTGCTCAATAGCCACATGTGACTAGTGACTATCATATTAGACAGAATAGCTTTAATATATCAGGGTGGTAAATCCTAAACTTTGTTCTGTGAGATACTAATCTCATGGAATGCTAATATCATATTTTGTTAATTTAAGGCTCATATTTTTCCACATTTCAAAGATTTCTCCTGCCAGGATGCATCTTCCAATCAGTTAAAAAGTGGCAGCATTTTTTTTCTTGTTGGTACAAAAAATAATCATACACTTTATAATCGATGGTATCTGATGATTCTGTGCATGTAGCTCTAATGCAAAAAAGAGTTCTACAGTCAAATAAGTTTCAGGAAAGCTGAGTAAAACAAAGCTAAGCAGGCTTTTTTCCTGTAAGACATCCAGAGCTTTTGGTATGTTAATGTGAATTGTTAATTTCCAAAAGAGAGATGCATTATATAGCTTTTTCCAAAAAAAACACCCACAGGATGCTTTTAAATCTGAGCACCTACTGACATCTTGCAGAAAACTATGCTCTACTGAACACAATATAAAATCCTCTCTTACCATGCACTGTTGGTGAAGGACTTCTCGTAGGCTGAAGAAAGGGGTCACTGGAAGCATTGGATGTGTTCAGAAAAGAACCGAGCAAATCCTGACCTGATGGTTTAGAAGGGGCTCCAAATGGGTCAAAGGTAGCACCTAGAAATCAATGGGAATAATGTATTCTTTGTCCTATGAGTTCATTTATTCAAGAAATATCAAACAATTGTCACTATTATCTGGGCCTAGGCCAAATATTTGAAAAATCAGGATAATGCGGCCCATCCTATCTTCAAAACTTGTTCCAGGGCTAACAATGAACCCCAAAGATTTCTACCATACAAGAATAATCCCATCTTTGTAGGAGTCTGGGTTTATCTATTGGATGAACCATAAAGACTGTAAATGAAGGCTCCCTTGGCCTTTGGACATCTTAATAACATGAAATAAGTCAACTAAGCTTAGAGACCAGCTGAGAAAACAAAGTCAACACAAATGAATCAATGAGTGGCAAAACCATGCATGGACCGCAGGAAGTGCTCAGTGAATGAATTATGCTCACACTGAATGAATTAGTAGACAATTACCAGGCCAGGGAGGAGGGGAGCTCAGTTATTAAAATGAACAGTAGAAAAACCACACTGACCAGGTTTAGTCTAGTCTAGTTTTTTAGTGGTCTCTGGCTCACTTGAAAGTTTTAAAGATAATAATATGAGAGTAGTGATGAAAATGGAACTCTCTTCGGGCCGGCCCGGTGGCGCACTGGATAGTGCGCCGCTTGGGAAGTGCGGCGGCGCTCCCGCCCGAGGGTTCGGATCCCACATACGGACCGGTTCCCGCTCACTGGCTGAGCGAGGTGCAGGAAGCAACACCGAGGGTTGCGATCCCGTTGCCGGTCCCCGGTCCGGTACGGGGGCAACACTGAGGGTTGCGATCCGTTGCCGGACACGGAAAAAGACAAAAAGACAAAAAAAAAAAAAAAAAGATGAGAAAACTGAGGACCTGACAGCTTAAATAATTTGCCTTAGATCACATAACTATTTTTTTTGTTTTTGTTTTTTTCCCTCAGAGAGTATGTCTCCATATTATACTCTTTTAATCACTATACTATAAAACCCTAGTACATTGTAGATATATAGATGCTCAGAACAGTGGTAGCTATTATCCTTATTGTTATTCTATATCACATACTTAATTTCAGATTTGTTTATGCACAGAAATTTGGAGTAAATGTTTCCAAAACCCGACTGATAGAACCAGCTGCAGATTTAACCAGCTGCAGATTTAGCAATGTGAGGAAAAGTTTGTGAGTGAACTAAGAAGACTAGAGGAAGATGGAAAGCTAAGACTGCCAGCAATAATGCAACAACAACTAATATTGTATCATTTTTTAGGGTTCACATTGTCGTTATAAAGAATACCTCAGTTGATCCTCAATATCTGCCTGCCACACAGAAGTGCAATCTTCACTCTAGTGATGATGAGACTGAGGCTCAGAAAGCTAAGTTTCTTGTGCAAGGTCAAGTAAATAAGAGGGCTCAAGTCTTCTGAATCTAAATTCCAGGAATTTCCCAAAGGCATCTCACATTCCTTACACTCATGAAATAAATGTGATGAAAACCACACAGAACTGCACGTGTATAATTGGCCTTTAATTCCTCATTATTGAGCAAGACACAAAATTCCTTTTAGCTCCTCATAGTGAGATGTCACTTACTAATCTATAAATATCAAGCTAATGGGCTGTTTGCTTCCTGGAATAGGATTGACCCATTCTAGGAATAGACAACTAGAATAAAACAAGTTAACAAACCCCATTCTCACAACTGAGATAGGATATATGGTTCAACAAGTTTTCAGGTCTGACTTCATTGGCATAATGCTCCCCTAACATCTGCTGGGCAGCAGATTCGCCTCGATTGTGTAGCAGCAGGTGCTCGCTCTGTGTCAGGCACTCTGCTGCATGGTGTATATCCCTTACGTCATTTAATACTCACAAAACCTTATCCCTTCTATAAAATGAGGACACTGATATTTATAGGGTAACTATAAGAGGACACTGGGATAGTCCTTTTACATCTAGTTTGAAACCAACCAGTGTGGATGCCAAAATATTCTCATCATTACTTGGTACATTTTTATTATCGCTTTTATGTTAAATTAGAGGCTTTCTCCAATAGCTGAAAGTGAACTGCCAAACACCACGAGACAAGAGCTGAAAATTTAATCTTTATAACAATGTCAATAGGTAAGTATTATCCCCATTTTATAAACAGGAAGGTTAATATTTTTTAATATGGCTACACAGATAGTTCAGTATTGGTGCTGGGATTCAAATCCAGGGCTTCAACTCTAGACCTGGTGTTTTTCTACTTCCTCTTGGGGGACAGAATACGTACCTGAGTTCTAGACCTGAGTTTGCCACTAATCAGCTGGGTATCCTCAGACAAGCCAATCAACATATCCAGGCCTCAGTTTCATTGTCTATAACAGGAGTGCCTCCAGATGAACTACTGTAAATCAAGACCAGCCCGCAGCCTTCTGAGAAGTAAAGAACAAGCTCGGGGGGGTGGGGGGGGAGTTCCTACAGAATGCTATAGGCCTGGAGAATCGAGACATTTCTCTTCACCCTTCCTAATGTGATGTCATCTTGGTTAATGGCAATAGTAACAAGGGGCAGCTGATTTGAGTTGGTTCTTCAGAAGCTATAATGGATCTCTGCTTACCCAACTACACTGTTTTGCAAATGTCAAAAAATTGTGGATGACCAGTCACAGGAAGGGTTGGGTCCGTGGCAATAAGCAGAGTGAAACTAACTGAGCCTCGTGAGACTCACACTCCCTACCTGGTACCAACTTCTCTGTTCTGTCAGCTGTGCTGCTGGCTTGAGTCCCTTACATGTATTTTGGAGTAACCACACACTTCTCTGCATAGTCAAAGACTATTCAGAAAACTACAGTTCCAAAAAGGCATTATAAGAAAACTGAGGGAAAGCTCTGGAGTCAAATGACCTAGTTTTGGACCCTGGCCCCATCAATTACTACCTGTATAAACTTAAGCTACTAATTTATTTCTAAGCCTCCATTTCCTCAACTATAAAATGGAGATTATAACAGCACCTATTTAGTGAGTTTATGTGAGAATTAAATCATGTTTAGTATTAAATTCCATGGCTGGCAAATTGTAAGTACCCCACAAATACTAGCTGTTATTATTAATAATAATCCATCAATATACATCTCCAAGTAGAAGTAACTAAAGCAGGTCAGGGGTTGAAGTCCTGAAAGCTAAAATTAAAAAGTTAGAGTCTAGAGCTCAAGTATCCACTCTTACAGTGCCTTACTGTCTTACCAAAATAGACAGTATTTCTATTTTCTTTTGTGTTTACTATTAAAATGAAGGGACTTTTAGGGAAATCAGGAAAGTCTAGCTTATTAGGAAAGTTCAATTCTACTTCCTTGGCCCAAAGAAAAACTGAGAGGTACAAAGCAAAAATGGAAAAAATTACCTTCTCCCACTCTTAGGGTTGGAGACGCGGAGGTGGAGGTGGCAGAACGGCGTGGTGTTGACTGGGTGGACGCAGGCCCACTAGGATGAAACACGTCTTCCACCCCTGCCTGTCCAGCCTGGGCAGGACCAGCTGCACCTCCACCCCCAAACAGGTCACTCAGTAGTTCAGAATTGCTGGGAGGAGCCGCCGGTGGAGAGAAGTTCTTACTCTCTGCAGTCCCTTCTAGGCCCAGAAGGTCCACGTCCTCAGGGGGTGGAGGGGCAGCTGGCTCCTGCTGCTTTTTGCTGGGCTTCTTGGCTCCATGATGTTTGTCACCGTTGGCATTGCCATGCGGACTGGAAAGGGTCAGAAGCTCATCGTCTGATTGCTCACTTTCCTGATTCACCAGAGCAGCGTGGTCCTCCTCACAGAATGATTTCTCTGATTTCTGATCTAAAGAAGGCCAGTATGTCAATAAATGGTTAGTGACTGACCACAGCACTGTTGCTTGTTGTTATATGCAAGTAATTCCAGAAAGAGAGAAGAACTCAGCCCTGAGCAAACAGAGCTTTCAGACCATTACCACGGAAAACTTCATGTTTTTCACAATATATTCAATTACCATTTGTTGAGAATCTGAGAGGCAGTGTCGCACCAGGTAAAGAGCAGTAATTCTGGAGCCAGACAGCCTGGGATTGAATCCAGCTCAACTGCTTACTGGCTCTGTGACGCTGGGCAAGCCACTTTACTTCTCTGTGCCTTGATTTCATCCTCAGCAAAATGAAGGCAATAAATAGTACCTAACTCACAGGCTACTGAAACAGTTATGTGAGATGATATTATAAAGGGCTCAGATCAATAGTAAGTAGTACCTAAGTGTTGATTGCTGTTATTTTTTAGACACTATGTTAGCTACTTTGGAAAAAAAAGAAAAACATTATTTGCCAGTCCTTTGCTGGCACTTCTCACTGTCTTTTACTCCTCCATGTTGCTGGCAGCCAAAAGCAAAGCCTTTCTCACATGGTCTGAAGCAGAAGTAAATCACATATCTAATAAGTGGACAGAATGGCTCTGCTTTACATCGTCCTTACACCAACCTAAAAGGAGATACTTTCAGCATAAAATGGGCAGAAGGAAAGAGGCCTCTTCTGAGGAAGGAATGACTTTCCAGCCCCTCCTTGACACAGATCTTCCCACAGAAATTTGCTCTATTGGAGCCTGTTAGATCCACATTCCAAATCAAGTACAGATCCATATCCCTCATTCCCAATTACGAAATGCAAAAAGCTATGAAAAGGAAAAGGCTTTCCTAAGTTTGGCATAAACTCAGTTGTCAGGAAATTGACCAGAATGGATAGGAAAGATTTATAGTCTTCATTTATCTCACCCACGGTTATTATTTATATGTTTTACTGCATAAATATTAACATGTTTGATTACAGGTTGTTGTCTGAGATGGGCATGTTAATATACAGTTTATGCTCTGTATTACCTTTCTAAAATCCAAAACATTCGCATTCATAAACACATCTGGCTCTGAGAGGTTCAGATAAGAGATTGTATATCTGTGCTAAAACTTATTTCATAGTCTACAGGAATTATTTCTAAATCATTTAACTAAAATGACAATGGAGTGGTAAGAGTGAGATTTTATTAAAAGCCCTAACTGTGAGGAAGGTAAGAGGTAAGGAAAGCAAAGAGAAGTCCACCCGCTGTTTAGATTTCACTGAGTTTTCCAAGTTTGAGATGTTGTTGGTCCCCATTCCTCGAAAGAAAATAGTAAGCCTTTCAATTCAAAGGAATTCTACAAACAATTTTCACAAATAATAGTAATAATTCACAAATAATAATTCACCAAACACTGAAAACTTCTGTAGGCAACAGGAATACTCTTATACTCACACATCAGAGGAAGGTCAATCAAGAGAAGTTTAACTAGACCATCCCCAAAGCCAGTTTCCTAACCCTTTCATATAGAAAACCCCAGCTATTCAATTCTACACAGAACCTTGCAGTCAACCTCAGCCAACTCTAAAGCAAGGATGGCCAATGAGTACTGCTTAGGATGTCAGTGCCAGTCTACTTATGACAGCAGTCAGAGGTGTTATGTTGAGAAGGATTCTGAAAACATCTCCAGGTCTGGGAGAAAAGAGCACAGTGACTGAGCCCCAATTTCTGCCATGGTTGTTAAAGCAAGTGGCAGAGATATCTAGGTCAAGTATGTGCCTTTCCTGTACCAGGGTAAGTACAGTTCTGCTCTGCTAGTGGTTATAACACTGTATTGGAAATGCCTGATTTTACATTTTTAGAATATTTAGTTGAGGGCAGAAGATAGAGTCCTTTGTTAATCTCTTTGTGCTATCAGCAGCCTAAAAAGGGGGATCCTAGAAAACATCACACTTATTCATCAATCCAGGAAAGAAGTGACCCAAAACACATCTTAGAAAAGGTGGAATTCAGCTTAAAATGGCCTTTTGCATCAGTCTAAAAGCATCCATAGAGCCGAAAGTAGGAAAGTTACCTGATTCGAAACAGTAATGAGTGGGAAGAGCATGAAATAGGGAGGAACTTGGATGACTTCTAAGTACTGCTTTACTTTAGGCCTCTTCAAGGGCTAACAGTCTTTACAGAAGAACACTTAATCATCAAACTATGTAACTTAAAGAAAGGCTTTGAAGTACCTTGCCAACAGAGAGATGCAAAGAAGCCACCTTGCCCAAAATGCCTGGGGTTGTCCGGAGGGATATCTATTGGAGCCTGTCCTGCAAGACAAAAGGCCATGCAGCATCAATGAAACACAGAAATAAGGCAATGTGATAAGTAACACAGAAGCTTTGTCCTGAAAAACAAAACTACCAGGTGACTCATACCTCCTAAGACCAGCGTATCTTGATGCTCCTGATGAGAAGAGAAGAGGATGCTGGGATTGACATCTTTTGTGCAGTAATGTTCCCATGGTGGGGTTAAGTCTATCACTTTGTCATGGGGCTGCAGTTCTACATCCAGTGTCACCTGGAATAGCTGAGGATATTTTTCTGGTACATCACATGCATCTAACTCAGGCCTAAATAGGGATTTAAAAGAACAAGACCAATGAAAAACAACGGATCCAGTATAATGTTCAACATAGAAACCATCTTAGGTTGATCCTTAGGTTAACTCTGACACTTACTTCCAAGGAAGGCTCAATCATAACCAGATAAGTTACTTTACTTTTCTGAGCCTCAGTTTCCTCATCTAGAGAAAAGAGAATAATGTCTACTCAAGAATGTGGATAGTACTGCATGTGAAAGCATTCTAGAAGGCAAGGCTGATACGTCTAGCCATTATGCATTGCATGGCCAAATCAGTTGTTATAATAGCAAAATAAGCCCACGGTCACCATCCTGAGCTCTTGAACAACTACCCCTATCCTGGCCCCAGCAACTCCCAGCTACCACCTCAGCTCCAGCCACCACCACCCATCCCCTCACCGAGTTCCCTAAACCACAGTTTGATATAGCAACTGATAGTTAATGTCTGGTGCCGGTTGATCCTCCAGAATCCTGCTTCACTGCTATGGTTAGGCATCCATTCTTTTTTTTTTTTTTGGCAGCTGGCCAAAAGGGGGATCTGACCTCTTGACCTTGATGTTATCAGCATCATACCCTAACCAAGTGAGCTAACTGTCCAGCCCCAGGCCTCTATTCTGATGGGTCATTGCTCATACTATACCACTGGTTAAACTTCAATCCCTGTAGGGAAACACAAAGGGACACATAGATGCAAAAGATCACAGTAGTGATACTTTGTTCCCTCTTTTTTCACTCTCGTTCCCTCACACAGAATTTTATTTTATTTTATTTTATTTTATTTTATTTTATTGAAACATAATTGAATATACATATTCGTGGGGTACAGAGTTGAATATCTATACCTATGTACAATGTGTGACGATCAAATGAGGATAATTAGCATGTTCATCCTTTCAAAACATGTTCATTCCTTGTATCCATTAACTAATTTCTCCCTAACCTCCTTCCCCCACCCCCTTTCCCACCTCTAGTCACCACGGTTCTGTTCTCTCCTCTGTCACATGGAATTTTAGACCATTCTACTTGAAGTCTTTGATCTGCTGTACTTCTCAAGACAAATCCTATCCAACTGAAAATTTTTAAATGCATACTGCCTTTCTGTGTTGCTCAGTTACACTTGATGGTCCAGAAGCACAGGGTTCTGGGGCATGCTACAGCATAGTGCCAAAGAGTCTCAGCATTGCACAGCTACACGGATTGAAAGACATGTTCAGCCCAAGCAGTACTTACTTGGTGAACTTTAAAACTGTTGTGTCCAGTGGTATAAATCCAGTATGAAATTGAAGCTGGAATATCTGCGTGTTGGTTACCTAAAAAAAAGTACAACAGAAGCACATTACAATCGATCACTGAAAAGGGAATCTGATCAAAAGATTATATTTTGGGGAGTGATGTACCTTCAACTATTTCTATATCTGAATCTTGGTGTACTATGAATATCATACAACCTCCCAGCTTTTCCCAGCCTCTCTGCTCCATGGACTCTGCCTTGGCAGGCCATTTCCTCACCTGCTGATGTCCATTTTCCTACATGTTGCCATGCTTTGACTCATCGCATTCCTTCTATCCAGGAAGACCCGCTTCAAGCTGATGAGCTCATCCTTCAAGGCCCTGGGTTACACTCTCTCTGTAGCCTTTCTGGGCCACCACTGGCTAAAACAAACTGTTCCCTCTACAGCACTTCATGCTCCCTCTAATATGTTATGATGGATATTTGTATATGTGTTAATTTTCTCTGCTAGGCCAAGTACCTTAAAGGCAGGGACACAGTCTTATTCTTGTCAATCCTAAAAACCCAGGCAATGGCTGGAACAGAGATGCACTTAGCAAATATATGATGAATTAAAAGCAATTACTTGCAACATGATTCCTAATAGCCAAAGAATCACAATAACCCAAATGTCCATCAACTGATGAAGAGATTAATAAAATGTGGTATAGCCATGCAATGAAATATTATTTGGTGATATAAAGAAATGAAGTACTGATACATGCTATAACAAGGATGAACCTCAAAACATTTATGCTAAGTGGAAAAAAAACAGCCACAAAAGACCACATATTATATGATCCCATATATATGAAATGTTCAATATAAGCAAATCCATAGAGACAGAAGATAGATTCATGGTTGCCAGGAGATAGGAAAGGGGAATAGACAGTTACTGCTAATGGGCACAGGGTTTCTTTTAGGGGTGATGAAAATATTGTGGAATTAGATAGTGGTAATGGTTGTACAATCTTTTGGATATTTTTTTCTGCATAAACCACTATATTGTACACTTTGAAAGGGTAACTTTTATGTTACGTAAATTTTATCTCAGTTAAAAAAAATTGAAAAAAATAATGATTATTTAATTCCACATCTTTAGTAGAAATCTCTCTGCTTACACTTATCCGAATGGGACACTATAAGAAAAGCACAAACTTCTAAAGAGCATAATTTGCTAAAAGTTCTAGAGCTGCCACCCTCTCACACAGTCATCATGCCAAGGAATTTGAGCAAGTCACAACACCTCCAAGTCTTAGTTTCTTCCTCTATAAAATTTTTAAAGATTTGGACAAAAGATTCAAAAATATTCCTATTAAAGTCTCAGATGAGCTTATGCCATGATTTTTCCTGAAACTGTACCTTAGCCTGCAGCCGGCTTCCAATGGTTGACCTCAAGTGATACATGGAAACGACTACATCTCCTTGCACAGTGATGTTCAAGGGAATGCAGATTTTTCCATCTTGGACACGGTATTCTCTTTAAACAGAAACAAAAAAGATGTGAGACACTGAAAGAGAATCCAATCTGGCACAATCACATAGACACAGGTGGTATAGACCTCTATGGCTCTGGCCAAGAGACCTGTTTGCCCAGGCCTGGACTCAGAAACCATTTCCTACCTTGAGAAAAAAGAGGAGTCACGTTAGTGTCAACTGGATGCAAACTGGTCCTGCAAGGGGGCGGGCATTGGTTTGATGCCAGGCCCTCTCTTTCCATACCATCTGGACTTCCAGCTAGTGCAATTGCCCATCCCTGCTTTAAAGATCACTTGTTTTCCTCAAATTCATCTAGCCCTTGTATATTCGCCTTTTTTCTAACCTTAAATTAATAGTAAAAGCGGAGATAAAGGGAACAAAAAATCCAACTGAAATCAGCATAAAATCAGAAATGCCACGCTCTGTGATGGTCTTCAATACCAGTTCACAAATTCAACTTATTCCAAACTAATTTCATTGTATGTTACCACCCACTTACTTCTCTCCACATACCCCTAAAACCTCCCACTAGCAGCCGCTCTTTACTATGGATTCTATAACTTTAATTCCATCACCATCTACCTAGTTCCTCACTTAGAAACCTGATTCATCCTTGACTCTTCCATTATCCTAACCAAATCCCATCAAGGCCATCTCCTTCTTAAATGCCCAGGTCTGTCCCTCACTACTGTCATACCCCTCATTTTAGCTCATGCTAGTCCCTTAGTCTAAATCACCATTGGATTTGAAAAGGAGCCATGGCATCTACTAATTTAGTTATGCTTTCCTATAATTACCTCTGATGTTGAACTTCTTTTTTATATCAGCCATTTCACAATGATATAGTCTTGCAGGAAGAATATGATCCAACTTACAAAGGAATTGAGCAGTGCACAGAAGTGAAGAAAAGTATGACTTACTTCATTCGTTCAAAATCTGCACAAGTGGTATATATTTTGGTTTCTCCAATCAGTACATCGCAATAAGGACGACACCCATTTCTCTGTTTGTTAAAAAAAGGTATTGGACTGACAGTGATTGACTTAATCGTGAGAGGCTTGAAGTGAGGGCGGTAGGGTTTGTCTGCTAGTAGGTCACACATATATCCCAGGTATCTGAAACAGACAATTGCCACATGTTTTGGGTTCCATCACACCAGGAGAAACAATCAATCTTTGCTATGAAGTTTGTTCTTGCAAATTATTGAGTTACGATAAGAATGCAATCTGTTAATTTCTTAAACACTGACTAGCAAAAGGGAATGCAACCAATAATTTAGAATATTTACCTACTGATATTACTGTACTACCCTAAAGAACTGTAGATGGCATACTTATTAAATCAAAAAGCTTATGGAAGCTTTCACTAGCTCAATATTTAAACATCTATTCCTGTTTTATCTAGCAGATTAAATTTATCAGCTAAAACCTGGCTTTGAATAAATTTTAGAATTTTACCATCAAAAGCACTTTTAATCCAAAAACATAAGAAGATGCAATCAAAATAGGAAAAAGAAACTGTGACTAAAGGAAAGAAAATAAATCAGTTATCTAAAAAGGATTTTCTTTTTTAAGCTACTTTCAGATTATCTTTTGTAATCTATTTTCTTATTCCTATATCAGAGTCATAAGAAAAAGTGAATTTTAAAACTTATTTCTATATAGTTGCTTTTCTTTTTGTTAATCATGTCCCCCACGGGGTGATCGTCAGTAGTAAGAGTAGCAGCTTCTGCTTGTTTTTCAATAAAGACCTGTATAACCAAACAAAAAGGAACTGGTCTTAAAGCTTTGGATCAGGAATTAGGAATTTTTAGACCTGGGGCAAATCACAACCTGAGTCTCAGTTTCCTTACCTATAAAGGAAAGTGGACATAGTATTCTTTAAAGTTTCCTTCTAATTTTAAAATCATAAATTCTCATACAGGGGCTTATGAAACTGTATGAAAACTCAATATCCACGCTGAATTCAGTTTTTTGCTATAATTCAGGATAATGCCAGATAAATTAAATGAAAGTTATGAAAGCACCTATCAGGCAGATTTCAAACAGAACATGACCAATAAGAACACATTTGCCTACCCTGCACCTAGCTTACTTTACCTCCTGTGGGATGGTGAAAGTCCAATTCCTGGACGCTTTGCATATAGCAATCGAACAGCTGGGCCAGGAGTAGAGTAGAGATTACAGAAAATGAACATAGCACCAACCAGAATTGATGATGCTGCCCGTCCATCCTGTCAAAGAAAATGCATAAACTTATCATGAACTTGGTCAAATCAGCCATTCTCCATTGAGAATGCAATTAAAAGAGAGAGAGAGGAGAAAGCCTCTTAACTGGGGGTGGCTTTCATTTCAGAATTGTTCACTTGAAAACCAAAATCTTTACCAGCTATTTAAATCACAAAGAAGCAAGGAAAGGCTTATTATTAGGATAAAATTGATTCTGTATTCACCTTAGAAGCCTAGCAAAATTAATTTGATTTGCATATATTTATTGAACAATAATATAATCTTCAAAGTAACTTTGGACTTGTAGCATCAGAACTAATAGTTGAGGTCTCTTGGTTTAGGAAAATGCTGCTTGATGGAATACACTATGTATGTATTTTACCCAAAGTATGTTCCTAGATTCACATAAATTAAAGAAGCTTCACTTGATTCAACCTCACTCAATGTAAGAATAAATCTGGTATGGACTGGATGTTTCTGTATCCACCCCCCCCCCCAAATTTATATGTTGAAATCCCAACCCCCAATGTGATAATATTAGGAGGTGAAACTTTGGGGAGGTAATTAGATCTGGAGGGTAGAGCTCTCATTTACGGGATCAGTGCTCTTATAAGAAGAGACATAACAGCTTGCTCTCTCTCTGCTCTAGGCCATGTGAGGATACAAGGAGAAGACAGCTATTTGCCACACAGGAAGCGGGCCCTCACCAAACACTGGAAATGCAGGCACCTTGACCTTGAACTTCCCAGACATCAAAACTGTGAGAAGTAAATTTATGTTGTTTAAGCCACCCAGTCTATGGTATACTTGTTAGAGCAGCCAGAGCTGACTGAAACAGTATACAATAACAGTCCTGACAGATGGTGATCCAGCCTTTTCCAGAATACTTTTAAGTGAACAGGGAGACTACTGCTACTTGAAGTAGCCCACACCAGTTTACAAGGTGTTTCCTTACACTGAGTATGTTGAGTCAAAGTCTAGTCCTCCATAGCTTCCACTCAATGATCCTCACCCTTCCTTCTGTGAGAACAAAAAATAAACCTACTCCTTTTGAAACCAGGGAACAGACCTCTGATTTCCCCTGGCTGATCCCCCAACCCTTGTCAGAGTGGGACTTGACTGGAGGGAGAAGGAAATAACTAAAGAAAAACTGCTTGACCGGGAAGGACAGGCTGAATTCCTAGGAGCAGCAATAATAAGAGTAGAGTTGACAAAATATATAAACTTACTTAGGCTAAGACTTGATCTGGAAGTCAGGATGCTTGTTCCTTAGGCTAAGCTTTGATTTAAAGGTCAAGATGTTTGTTCCTTAAATGAATGCCTTATGGCTTAGGATAACATCTGTAATACCAATCTTGAGTTGTCTTTGCAGAACACCTGCTGCTACAAACCTGCTTTGAAGTTTGCACGCCCTCAGACTCAAAGGAACCAAGGAGGATCTTAGCTGTGATTTTAAGCCTTCAGGGAGTCTGGAGACTTAAAGGTCCTTTAGCTACCACAGGCTTTTTTGAATAGCCATCCAAATACATACTAATCTTTAACACTGTGATCTTTGGCATGAGAAACTTCTTAGTCATCTGGGTAGCAGATGAGGAACTCCTCTTGGTTCGGTAACACTTTCTCTCTCTGTCAGCCCTTCCCATATCTAAAATATCCTCCTTTTCTATCAACACTTCTATTTCCCATTTAAACAAACCTAATCACTTCAATTCTTTCTCATTTTCTATTCCATTTTATGAGACATCATCATTTAGTACACTTCCTCTAAACATACTCAAGTTTTAAAACAACCACCTTAAATGTGCTGCCCAGATGTGAAATGTAAGATATGAGATGCATTCTGACCAGACTAGAGCAGAATTTCATCTTCCTTAGTCTGGACACTATAATTTTATTAACATAACCTGAGGCCAAACTAGTATAAATACAGGCGAAGTCACACCATAAGCCCTTATTGATCTCTCTATCCACTAAAACCCCTAGTTCTTTTTCAGATTATCTGTTACACTAGTAGACAAATATGTTTAATCTTTTAGAACCAGAATTCAGGACTGTACATTTACCCTGCATTTAATTTTCACATTCTTAGTTTCTATTAAATGATCAACCTACAAGAACTTTTCAAATCCAGATTCATTATGTGACCCTTCCCATTTGGAGAAAACTGATAAGCTTGACCTCCTCATGTTCATCAAAGCTGTTGATTAAAAGGGCAGCCAAATGAAACCTTCTCTCAGGAAGATGCTGATCCATTAGTCACCTACCTTTGGAAGCAGATATTCAGCCACAATCCAACTAAATATATAACAACTTATCCCAGATTTCTCTTTCTTGATTATAAGAAACCAGGAAATATCTCTGTGATACTGTGAAATATTATTTGGTCTTTGTCCCCATCCCTTTCCTGGCACACAACTCCTAAAATCCTTAGAATCTCCAAAATGCTGTCTTTTTGTATGCTAAAGAGTTGACTATTGGCTGGCAGCCCCTAGGTAGCTTCAAGATGGGGACTGGTCGCAGGAAAGACCAAAGAAGGACTTTTAGCCCCATCCCCCAACCTCTGGGGAGTGGAGAAAAACTGAAGATCAAGCTGATCACCAGTGGCCAATTATTTAATCAATTATGCCTTCCTAATGAGGACTCCATGAAAAGTCAAGAGGCATGGGTTCTGGGAGCTTCTGGATAGCTGAACACATGGAGGCTCCTGGAGGTTGGCATTCCTGGGCAGGCATGGAAGCTCTGCACACCTACCCGCATACCTTACCCTATGCATCTCTTCATCTGTATCCTTTGTAATATCCTTTACAATAAATAGGTAAATGTAAGTAAGTGTTTCCCTGAGTTCCATGAACCGCTCAGCAAATCTATTGAACCCAAAAGAGGGGGTCTTAAGAACAGGTAAAATAACCTAGCGCTTGCATCTGACATCTGAGGTGGGGGGCAGTCTTGGGGACTGAGCCCTCAACCTATGGGATCTGAAGCCATCTCCAGGTAGGTAGTGTCAGAATTGAATTAGAGGACATCCAGCTGGTTTCCACTGGAGAATTACTGGCTTGCTTGCTGGTGGGGAGAAACTGCTACACATTAGATCACAGAAGTCAAAGGCCTGTCTCCTGTGTTGATGATTGTGCTGTGACAGAGCAGAGGAAAAAACAATGTGAATTTATGTTTTTTCCTCACTCAATCTTGCAGGAATCCAATAAACCATCTCAACTAGTCTATCACTCTTGTTGCAAAATGTTCAGTGTGTTCATAATGAAACAAGTGGATTTCTTTTTTTCCAAGAGTTTAAAATCATCTGTGCAAAAATTTATTAGAATTTTGCCTTGAATTGCCATCGGGCTCATCGGCCTATAACTTTCCAGGATCAACCTGCTCCATCTTTTGAGAAAACCCCTGCTCTTCACTTGCCTGGCACCTCTGCTTCTTGTTTCCTCACAGTACGTAGGGAATACAAAATTGCATCTGCAAGTGCTTTCAGCATTCTGCCACATAATGTAAGTCTAGAGAGTGGATTACTTTTAAAGACTCTGAGGCTCTCTTACTATCTTGCTACCTATCAGCTTTGTCTTAATTTTCATTGTTACCTCATTTCTAGCTTGACATTTGTCCCCGGATAAAGAAAACAGAATAAAGGTGTTAAAATTATATCACATGCCTCAAGAACTTGCTGTTGTCTTTATTCCGAACACAGTTTTAAAAAAAGACACTTTTGGGCCGGCCCAGTGGCGCACTGGAGAGTGCACCGCTTGGGAGCGTGGCGGCGCTCCCGCCGAGGGTTCGGATCCCATGTGGAGACCGGTTCCCGCTCACTGGTTGAGCGCGGTGCAGGCACAACACCGAGGGTTACGATCCCGTTGCCGGTCAGTAAAAAAGACAAAAAGGAAAAAAAAAAAGACACTTTTCTCAATCTTAACTCTTTTTAGAATTTAATTTCCCTGACACTCTTTCAACAGATCCATGGCTCTTGGATATGTGTCCCTTCCTTTTATCTGTCATGCAGGTTTTTTTAAAGGTTTTTTTAATTAAAAGACTAATATATACATATTATTTTTAATATAACTGTAGCATATATAGGATAAAAATAAAGGCTGCCACCCCTTGTTTCAATTCTGTTCCCAGAGACTTGGCATAGACTTCCAATTCACACACATGTTTTTTTTTTTTATTTTTTATTTTTTTTTGTCTTTTTTGTCTTTTTCCGTGTCCGGCAACGGATCGCAACCCTCAGTGTTGCCCCCGCACCGGACCGGGGACCGGCAACGGGATTGCAACCCTCGGTGTTGCTCCCGCACCGCGCTCAGCCAGTGAGCGGGAACCGGTCTGTATGTGGGATCCGAACCCTCGGGCGGGAGCGCCGCCGCGCTTCCCAAGCGGTGCACTATCCAGTGCGCCACCGGGCCGGCCCGCACTCACATGTCTTTTAAGTGAAACTCAAGAGCACCCTGTAGAGCCATAATACTTTGCCTCTTCTTTTTTCTTTTTTATTGGGTTTTTATTCTTTACAATTATATCATTAGAACTGGGTGCCTCTGGTCTCTCTTGAGCCATCCTCGCCTACACAATTGTCAGATGTAGAACTTTTAGAAAATTCTTGAGTAAAGAGAAAATCACCAAAGTACCCCAAGCCTATGTAGTCCCTAAAAGAAATATTTTCTGTTGCATAATCTGTTGTGCCTCTAAAAGAAAAACACTTTGGCCTTTAACATTAAATTCCTACAAACACCAGGTATTTTTCCTTTATTGCCAAGAGTTTAGGGGAAAAAATGTTCTTCAGCTTTCTTCTGTTTCAGACACTGGCCCTCAATAAGGGGTGTGGGGTGGGGGGAATCATCAAGAAATATTATGGCAAAAAAAAAATACACTCTGAGGTTTATAAAAGCAATGAATATTTCCAGTATCTATACTCAGATTCCATGTGTGTATTCATTTGTCATGTATTCCAGCACTTATTCAGACCTTTCATGCTTAGGGTGTAAAAGTACACAGTTCTTTCCTGCAGGAGGATAATAGTCTAGTGGGAAAATAGGCAGGAGAACAGATTATTAGGCTGCAGTATATGAAATGCCATAGAAGACATTTAGATACACAGTGGGAATATCCATATCATGAAAATACTCAAAAGAGTCAGAAAGATTTTACTGAAAATTGAGTTTTAAAGGACAGGTAAGAGGCCTGAGAGGAAAAGTTGGGGAAAGGGACACTAGAAAGTCAATGGTCAGAAAAATCGCCAGTCCCACTGGGAACTGCTCTAAAATACAGTCAATCTATGTAACTACATACAAGGGCATAGACGTGTTTTTCTTTTACTTCTACTCAGACACAGCCAGGAAAAAAAATATGCCAATATGTTTATGTCTATTTTATTCATGTAAAACTCAGTGACATTATTATCTGTGTACCCACAGCTCTGTGTGCTACCTATTCTATAATACTTGGCACATTCTAGAGTCCTCACATTAGGTGGGTTGTGTACACATTTGCCTCTCCCACCAGTACTCAAGCTTTACGCCAAAAATAATAAACTCCTCTCTTGTTTTTATATCTCTCACATTACTTAACTCCTGAGTAGGGGCTCAATAAATCCTACTAAACTCAAATGTTACCTGACCACCATTCTATAAAGGGCCATCCATATCTGACCAAACCAAACCACTCCCACTAACAACAAAGTTTACTCACCAAGCAGTGGACAACACAGACATTTTTGGGATTCTGTAGCAGCCAGTTATACATATTCCGACACACAGCAAAGAGGTTATGCAGACTGGGAGCCTGCCTGATGGGCCAACTGCATTCTGAGACCTAAGGGAACACAGCAAAAAGAAATGAATCCTCCCAGCCATTGCCTCTCCATAAGCAGGTATCACACCAAACAATTCCACATCCTCTTTTAACATAGCCAGGAAGAATTGAGAACAGGGTCCAAATGCAGAAAGAAGAGGTATTTAACACAGTAATTTAATTAAATTAAAGAATTCTGTTTTAGTAAAGGTATGAAAACATATGTTGAAATACATTTTAAATTAAACTAGATCATTTAAACTACATATTTGGATTTTCTTCTATTCTGTGAAATTACACAGAATTTAATTTCTGTTGAGTATAAAATGTTTTGACCTGCCTACTAGATGCTTAATTGTAGGATTAGCTTATAAATCCTACAATATCCCTAATTTTATCTAAGCCCTCATGATAACATGAAAAGTACTACAGAATGAGCCAAAGGCAGGCATGTGCATGGATCTTTTTTTTTTTTTTTTTTCTTTTTATGAAGGGACACAATTCACAGGGGCAACCTTTGGCATTTTCATTCATTTAACACACATATTCGTTTAACACATTATAAAGCCTCAGCTGTGTTCTAGGAATGTTGCTTGGCTCTAATCCATGCAACAATCACACAAGACAAGTATTCATATGATCCCCATCTGCAGATGAGAAAACTGACTCTCAGAGGTTGCCTTGTCCAAAGTCACTCTGCTGGTCAGTACCAGCACTGCAGCCCAGGTCTTCTTGAATATACGAGTGTACTTAAAAAGTTCATGGGAAAATAGAATTAAAAATTAATGCAAATCTTTCCATGAATTTTTTTTTTTTTTTTGTCTTTTTTCGTGTCCGGCAACGGATCGCAACCCTCAGTGTCGCACCCGTACTGGACCGGGACCAGCAATGGGATCACAACCCTTGGTGTCGCGCCCGCACCTCGCTCAGCCAGTGAGCGGGAACCGGTCTGTATGTGGGATCCAAACCCTCAGTGGGAGCGCCGCCGCGCTCCCAAGCAGCGCACTGTAGCAGTGCGCCACCAGGCCGGCCCTTTCCATGAATTTTTTGAAGTACCCTCATAAATCTTTGTGCTACACCAGCCTATTGGTTGAGACTATCATTTGCCTCAAAAGACTAGGTACAAGCTCCAAATGATTAGATATTTGCTAATTTAACCAAAAAAACAATAAGGAAAAGCTTAGATTTGGGCAAACTTCACTACCTCCTTAAGCCTTTCTCCATAAAACGTGGTAAATGGTACCTATATATATTCCTCACAGAGCTGTGGACGTTACATGAGAATCTACTTCAGGGGTTTAACTCAGTATCTGACACACACAAAGTGACCAATAAATTTAGCAATTTTTCCCCCCAGGCAACTGCCAATGCAAAGCACTGAGGTCAGATAGAACCAGTTATGTTAAAAAAAAAAATGAATGAATCCCTGTATGTCAACAGTGCAGAGTGAAGGACCCAGAATGATCCAGGGCTTTGTTAGAGAGCTGGAGAATATTTAAGAAGGAGAGCAACTCTTAGATCTCCATTTTCCAAAGATCTCTCAAGCTCCAGCATGGAGAACGGAGGTGGATGACAAGAGACTAAAGGCAGGAAGACCAGTCGGAAGGTTGGTGTGGAGTTTATGGAAGGGATGATGGTGCAACTGGGTATTATAAGATTGTTGTGAGAATTAAGTAGCACAACACAAACACAGTGAGTGCTAGCTTACTGTCAAGCTATATTGAATTAACTGTTTATATCTGTCTCCCGCTCTAGACACTGGGATGCATGAGAAGAGAGGCATAACTTATTTGTTTTTGTAACCCAGTGTCCATGTGTTACTCTTGTGGCAATTGCTCAGTAGGTATTTGCTGAGTGAATGAATGAATGAAAGAATAAAGGAATGAACCACATTTGGTAATCTCTTTGTAGTAAGACTGTCTACATGTACAATATCTTGAGGAAAGAAAAGGTGAATCAATTTTGTTGTTTTTCTTATTATTTTAGATTGCAACAGAGTAAAAGTATAGGAAATTTGTTTTCCCAGGCAATATTTTTTAAGGTTTTAAAAACTGTATGTTACACATACCTACCCCAAATGTCAATATCTATAATGACCCTCGGCTAAAAGTTGGCTAAATTGTTCTTAGCACAATAGGCTAATAACTCCAGAATCATTAAATCAATCAAGCAAATAATATTAATTTAAAGTACTCCATAATTACATATTTACTTGATATATAATTATACACCATTAAGCAAACATACAATTAGAATTTTTTTGAAAGCATGTGCTCTGTCTAAAAGGGGAAAACATTAAAGGATAAGCAAAACCAAAAATAAAAATAAAAGCAGAAATTCAATCACTGCAAGCTGTTTTTGTAGCTCTCTGGGGTTCACAGCTTCATGGAATAAGCACAATCCTTGGGTATGTGACACTTCACAATGTCATCTACAGTGTCCCTGAATGAACACCATATGGATTACAAGGCTGCCATGATACCACCCGGTGGGAAAGGAGGCCAAAACGTCACCAGGGCTGGATGCCATTCAATTTTCATCTCTCCATCACCCGCAGCACAAGACAGGATGGCAGAAGCATCCCACTTGCTGAGCAGAAGCACAAAAGATGCTACAGAGAATCAGACTAAAGTGCCATATACAATCTTTTAAGAATCTCACACCATTTCTGGAGGCCAGGGATATTTTGGTCAATCATTTAATTGGGGTATGTTATTAATACCAATGTTAATCATAGCTACCACTGACTGAATGCTGACTCTAAGCCAGACACTGCCATCAAATTTATTCCTTACAACAAACCTACAGAAAAATTTTCTAACGGTACTTATACAACAGGTGCTCTTATTGTCATCCCCATTTTACGTAAGAGAAAACTGAGTCCAAGAAGAGACAAAGTGACTTGCCCAGGAAGAAGAACAGCTGAGATATGAATAAAGGGTAATTTTTAAAGTTTAAAATTTGTGCATATTACATGATTTCATCCGAATAAAAAAATAATAATAATGTGTGTACTCCACATTATACTATGCTGTCTGTTGATTGATTATTAACAATAATCCCATCTTGTATTTGTGGGGTAGTTACAGCTTCAAGTGATGGCTGTATTTTACCAAGGTTAAGACATTCCATTCACAGAAGACTTCATAACTAGAATGTGAGAATCCCTGGTCTACGGTCTGGCTCAGAGGCCAGGGATTGTTTTTCTACCCAGTTGTTTCCTGCCCTTACACTGGTGCATGCTGGCAGAGGGAGAGATGGAGTACGAGCTGCGAGGTCACTCCTCTGCAGCCAAACTCCCTCACCTACCTCGAACCAAAGCAGAAACAGCAGACAGATATAGTGACCTTTCTGGTGAGCTCTGGAAAGAAAAAGGGGAAAAATACTGACCTTCAATCATGAGCCTTTTAAGAAGCCCAAGTTGATAATATATTTTCCAAAAATCAAGTTGTTCTCAAAGGGAAAGAAATCCTACAAGATGATGTGGTTTAGAAATAGTCAACATAAAGGAACAGTCTGAAAGATCCAGCTGGGCTACTGGTTTCTATGCTATTAACAGTGCTCCTTCATCATACTGTCCTTCCTGGTTCGCCAGAGAGAGGGGGGTCAAAGTAGCACCAGAATAGCATTAGTCAGAACTTAAGAACCTTGGGGGCCCACCCCATGGCTCACTCGGGAGAGTGCGGCGCTGGGAGCGCCGAGGCCCTGGGTTCGGATCCTATATAGGGATTGCCGGTGCACTCACTGGCTGAGCGCGGTGCGGACGACACCAAGCCAAGTGTTACAATCCCTTTACCGGTCACAAAAAAAAAAAAAAAAAAAAACTTAAGAACTTTAGGGCCAGCTTAGACCTGGTGTCCATTCACCCAATTCTCCATTTATTGCCAACAGCTATGCCAACACATGTGTAATGCAGTGGTTCCTGATATTCTGGGCTGTAGCTACAAACCTTCTGTGCAGACACTGAACCAGTGTACACACACACACACACACACACACACACACACACCCCAGTGGATGGGTACAATGTTCATGCTGGAGATGGTGAAAAAGGTCTGAGTATAGATAGAGGTAATGGTTACACAACATTGTGAATGTACTTAATGCCACTGAATTGTACACTTGCAAATAATTAAGATGATAAGCTGATATTACATATATTTTACCACAAAAAGTTTTTTAAAAGGAGTGGAAGCAGATGGTTAAACTCTCTGAAGCCCACCAATAGATCTAAATACACAATGGGTCTGTGGGTCTTTATAACTCAGATTAAGAACATGTGGTTTAGATGACACATTTCACTGGTCTCCAGGACTTCACCATCAGCATCAGTACTTTTATATCCTTAAGGTGGATACTGGCTATGAAGAGACAAAAAAAACTGACATTATATACCTCCTAGGTAGGTATTCTAGCACCTCACTTTGAGTGTGGGGCTATCTGCCATGTACTGTTTTGGCTTGGATCCTCAAAAAGCAAAGGATCCAAATCAAAACAGAGACTAAAGGGGCCGGCCCGGTGGCGCACTGCTACAGTGCGCCGCTTGGGAGTGCAGCGGTGCTCCCGCTGAGGGTTCGGATCCCACATACAGACCGGCCGCTCACTGGCTGAGCGAGGTGCGGGCGCAACACCGAGGGTTGCGATCCCGTTGCCGGTCCTGGTCCGGTATGGGCGCGACACTGAGGGTTGCGATCCGTTGCCGGTCATGAAAAAAGACAAAAAGGAAAAAAAAAAAAAACAGAGACTAAACAGAGAGTCCTATTGTAACATCCTGTTACATATGCAAATAATTGGAAAACTGCTATGTGATTATTTCATGATTCCTGTCAACCCATGATGCTTCTAAGCATAAAAGCTAATAAAAACACAGAATGATGACCCTCAGCAAAATAAAATCTGCCTGGAAACAGCCTGTCTCTGCCATCATCACTTGCATACCCATATACACAAACAACCACATAATCAAAGTGTGAAGTGACTTAATTCAGGTTTCAAGGCACAGAGATACAATGTAGACAGAGCTAGGCTCTTGTGAGCCTGTAAATAAAACCGGTCCCATGTTTGGTCTTTTCCAACACTGGTATGTATGGAAAACTCAGTCATCTATATTTATTAGAATAAGGTTTAATTGCAGACTTAGCACTCCACTGAATTGGAAGGAAGAAGAAATGGTTCTAGTCCCTCATGGACTGGAAAGTGAGAACCAAGAAAACTCTTCTAAGTAATACAACGATGAGATGCAAATCAATTCACAGTGTTAGTGCTGGGGAGAGAAAGTTCTAGGGGCTTGAAAAGAAATGTGCATATCAAAAACAGAACTAAGATGAAAATTCTAAGGCTTTGGGACTGTCTTCCTGAGATGCAACTGAGGGTTGAGGGAGACAGGTCAGAGGGTCCAGTTCCACTCTGACAAGTTCTGGGACTATTCGGGAAGGACTAAAGATGTAGTGCAATCCTGTGTTTTAGGGGAAAGAATTGGAAAAGCCTTGTGGCATCTAGAAATCCTTCCCTATTGAAGTTAGGCCAACAAAGAAGGAAATGGAGGGTATGCAGCATGGATAGCTTTTTGGGGAGAAGGAGCATCTCATGCAAAGAGATGGCACATGTGTATGTGCATGTGTGTCTGTGTGTATATGTCTTCATGTGTGTGCACACATGTGTATGCATCCCTGATTGGAGCATGGAGTTTTCTGAAGAACAGTAAACGATGAAGCTGGAAAGGCAGGTAGAGACCAGATCATGAAGAGCCACGTAAGACACATGCTACAATTCACAGGGACAGAAATGACCCCACTCCTTTCACCTATACAAGCCTTACTCCGCTTTAAGGTCCAGCTATCACTGCTATCTCCCTTCACTAATCTCCCTCAGCAGGTATTGTAAATATCATTTGCACTTGCCTTTAGAATGTCCTGGGTTCTCTCCCTAACTAGGCTTAAGTGCCTTGAGAACACGAACCAAATATTTTTTATATGTACAGTGTCTAACAATTATTGACATATTCATTCTTTTAAGAAATATTTATTAGCCATGCCAGGCATTGTTCTAGGTATCAAATAAAATAAACATGCTCCCTGCTCTTAGAAGACAAGTGAGAGCAGACCAGGGTAGTACTCAATATTTAATTCCTCGTTCCTCAGTGAACTAGGCCCAGTCACAAAATCTTTAGTTACACTAATAGATGCCTTTCTTTAAAGATATCTCTATAGAGATTGCTTTTTGAAAAAACTGTACAAACAGACATCTTCATATGGGTGAGTGTTTCTATGATGATATGATATCTTTATTTATATATTGTATATTTATTTTGGAAGGAAAATGTTCTAGACTATCACAGTTCTTTCAAGATCAAATAAAATATCTAGGAATACTGTGCAGACTGTTCTACAGTCCTTCAATAATGAAAATAATGGCACTAAGTCTCTAAACAACAACAAAAAAATCAATTCAAAAGATTTGCATTAGAAACAGAATATCTATCCACATTTTTATTTGATGTTAATTCTCTTTCTCTGAATTAGGTAATAGATGGAATAAGAGTTGGGAGGTTAGCTTACTACAGTGGATTTTAAAGAGCTGCATTTAAAATCTCCATAATTGCCATATAGACTAGCAATTTAGATCAAACCACTTCAGAATAGTTTTCTCAGTGCTTCTCAAAGAGTGGTCCCCACAGCAACAGCAGGAACAGCACCCAGGAAGTTGTTAAAAATGCAGTTTTCCCCCTACCCCTGTCCTGCTGAATCAAAAATATGTGTTTAACAAGCCCTCCAAGGGATTCTGATGCAGACTAAAGTTTTGTTCTCAGAACATGCTGAAAAAAACAGTCTTTAACAAAACTCTCCCATCTCTTATTGAACATTAAGGCAGAAAAGGGTCTTAGAAAGCATATAGACCAACGTCCTTGTGTGTTTTACAGATCTTGAAACTGAGGCCTAGAGATTATCAATGGCAACTGGAATTTGGAGCAAAATATACTCCAGCATCAAAACTGAGATTCTAGATACACAACTCTGACAACCAGCTATCATTTTGCATATTTGAAATCATTTCACTTTTAAAGGGTCCATGTGAGAAAGCCCTTTCTATTTTTTAAAAGACCCAGAGGAAGCTGCAGAATCAATCATATCTAAAGGCTAAGTCAAAAATATCTGAAAGTGTTCTTGAAAAAGAAAAAGCTTTATTTTAGTGAGTAAATCAAGAATTCACTGTCCAGAAATATCAAGCTCCACATCAGATTCAAACAGAAGCCAGCTCTCATAGTTCCTTAACCAGCCTGAAACTAGGAATATTTTTCTGCCTAGTATAAAAATTCCTTAAAATGATAATTCAGCTTTTCCAAGTAATACTGTCAGCCCAGGATAATAGTTAATAACACAAGCCTTAAGCCACTTACTAGTTGTGTGGTCTTGGGCAAGCTACCTTACCTCTCTGTGCCTCAGTCTCTCCATCTACCTCAGAAGACTGTTGAGAGAATTAAATGTGAAACAGCATGTAAACTCCTCGGCACAGTATAAATGCTCTGGTAATGTTAACTGTTGCTCTCACTATTATTAATATTAGTAATAGTATTACCAAACCTATGGTGTGGACTGTTTACATGCTGCCCTTCACTTGCAAAAGAGGCAACTTTATTGAATGTCAGAAATATATTCCCATTAATACTGGTGTGTCTCTACTAGTCTAGACACACTGCTTCATTGTGATGCCCAAGTAGCAATAAGAAAGAGTGAAAGGCATAATTAGTGTTACAGTACAAGGGTAGCCCACTCCCTTACACAGCAATTCAATCACCAATTTGAGCCTCATGAACAATGTGCCAAGGAGCAACAAGCCACCAGGATTTGAGACCCCAACATAAGATGCACAAAACACTGACAGATATAAATATTGTCCTCCAAGGAAAATCTTCAGAATATCTCATAAGAGACTAATAAATATTTTGTGGATAGAAGTGTCCAGAGTTTATAGTTTTTCAGATTCATGTGCCTAAGGGCAAAGCCTTTGAGGATATTGCTCAAGAGGAAAAATACCCTTTTATGTCTTTAACAGTGCACTTCCAAGGCTAAAATTCCTTACCCGGCTGTGAAACTTGGCAGTTCGATAAGACTTGGGTGACAGATTGTACACTGTGTAGTGGTCAAGATGTCTGGAATCCAAAAAGCTTCGAATGTCATCAACCTGATTCCTGAATCCTATGTCAACACTGTCCAGAGGAAAGGACATCACTAGGAGAAGTCACATGGAAAGAAAACAGGTTAAACAAGTCTGCTGTTGCAACGGGCAGCAACTGAAAGCTGAACCAAAGAGATATTAATAAACATAAGAAACTTACCAATAATTCTGGAGGTAACATAAGTGAAGTCTAAATCTCCCTTTGTATAGCTAAAAGTGAGATAGGAAAGAATACTCATTAAAATTATTCAATTAGGGGGCCAGCCCGGTGGCGCACCGCCTGGGAGCGCGGTGGCGCTCCCGCCGAGGGTTCGGATCCCATGTGGAGACTGGTTCCCGCTCACTGGTTGAGCGTGGTGTGGGCGCAACACCGAGGGTTGCGATCCCATTGCCAGTCCCCGGTGCGGGCGCGACACCGAGGGTTGCGATCCCGTTACCGGTCAGTAAAAAAGACAAAAAGGAAAAAAAAATTATTCAATTATGCCAAGATTTCTCTCTCTCAATCACTTCACATCATGAGCTGGGATACTTCTGTCCAATAGGCATATTTTGACTGCCCTCAAGTCCTTCTCTATAGCAAAGTTGTTGGGAGAAGACAGCCTACACCTTGGGGGTATAAATATATCATCCAACAGGTGCATCCCAATGCCTTTGTAGATTCTACTTCATGAATAGAATCAATCTCAGAAGAGAAAACACTGCTTCTTTATTAACACTGATTGTCCCACCCTCTTGGCCTACATGGAAATATCTCCCATAATTGTGAACATCTAAGGATTAGGGGAAGAAATGATTGAAAAACAACAAGGGACACCCTTTTTTAGCCTACCAGACCCTGGGTGGGAACCAGAGGTGAGGGTAAATTTTACCTTTGAACAAAGATTAAAATGTTGATTAACACGTTGGACTAGACTTTTTATTTTCTGATTCAAAACTGCATATTGTAACTTAAAGTGACTCTAGAATTTTCTTATAGCTACAAATAAAAAATAATTCACATGGCCTGCTTGTAAGAATTTTCATACAGTAGAAGAGTAGAAAACTTCTCCCACTGAATAAATTTTAAAGGGCTAGAAGGATAAAAAAAAGTTCTGTTTTGATTGTAATCCATAGGTATTTCTTATTCAGATTGCATGTGAATTATTATTTCATTTAATCCTCAAACTACCCAAAGACACAAATCCTATCAGGGTACAAACATAAAGATCAGAGAGGTTAATTAACTTGCCTTATGTCACATGGTTAACAAAGGCAGATATTGCACTAGAACCCAGGATGTTTGATTCTAAAGCCAGGGATGGCAACCACTATCCTCTAATGTATAATGAGCTGAGTCGCCCCAGCCTGTGCTTGTAGCTTCTAAAGGACTTTACTTTATGTCTGCAATGACATTTCTCAATTGATCAAATCCTATGAAATTATATCACAAAATTGATACTCTTTGAGCCACACAAGCAGTTGGCAGGTAACCAGATCCTTTGGGGGCCCAGGAGTCCACTAAGTTAACCAGGAAGGATGTTCATACCTGGTAACAGATTGTATAACTCTAGACGATGTGTCTTTGAGGGTGTCTTTCAAGTTGTCCTTTAGGTTACTAAAAAGCCTTCCTGCACCTCCTTTCACCATGTCAAAGAGACCTCCCCCATAGCTGGGCTCCATGTCTGGAGATGAGGCACCTGCCAAGAAAAAACACAAAAGAAGGTGATGGCACAGACTACACTGAAAACCAATCCCTCTTCATTACTAAGACATACACAGACTGTCTCTAGGAGTCTGGGACAGATATTCCTGGAAATTATGTCCCACTCTCAGAACTCATCAACTCTGAATAATAGCAATGCTGCTGGTCCTCAGAGGAGACCAAGGTAAGTCCCTCACTGAGTCCCAGGAACAGAAACCTCCAGAGCTGCACTGTCCAATTCTGTAGCCAGTAGCCACATGTGGCAATTGAGCACTTGAAATATGGCTAGTCCAAATGTGCTATAAAATACACACCAAACTTCAAAGATGTGATGAAAACCAAAGAATCTAAAACATCTCATTACTATTTTTACATCGACTACATGTTGAATTAAATAATCCTATCAAAATTAATTTCACCTGTTTCTTTTTACTTTTTTAATGTGGATATTAGAAAATTTTCAACTCCATATGCAGCCTGCATTGTACTACTGTACTTTCATCCACTGCTCTAAAGAGGCTGCCGAGGAAGAGCAGCAGTCAGCTTCAGTGAGTCTAGGGGCCTCCTCTGCCCTTTGATGGAGCTGGCCGTGTTAGAAGCCCCGTTCCATGGCTATCCCTCAAAGCAACAGTTCACTTCCAGCATGGAAAACATCTTCGGAAGGGCCTTTATAAGAGCTTTTAGGCCTAAGGATGCATGGTGCTCACTGGTGTTATTTGCCATATATTTCAGGTTCTCTTCCCTGACAGCTGCACAAAATTGTACTTGCTGGCCCCTTGTGGTTAGCTCTAGTCCAGGGTTTCTCAGCCTCAGCACTACTGACGTTTGGGGCCAAATACTCCCTTGTTGTGTGTGGGAGGGGGTGCTGTCCCGTGTGGGAGGGGGCGCTGTCCCATGCACTATAGCATGTTTAGCAGCCTCTCTGGCCTCTATGCATTAGATGCCATTAGCACCTGCCCCTGCCTCCCACTCTGAGTTGTGCCAACCAAAAATGTCTCCACACATTGGAAAATATCCTCTGGGGGCAAAATTACCCATGTTTGGAAGCCACTGCTCTAGTCTATGATGTCTAAGTAGAAGTATATATCACTTCCAGGATACAACATTTAACTGTTAATGTGAGACTCTCCATAGCTCTCTCCTCCCTCTCTCCTCCCCCCTCCTCTCCTTCTTCTCTCTCTCTCTCTCTCTCTCTCTCTGCCATAGCAACTTGGCAAAGTTTGAGACTGTGGCTGCTCTGTCCAGGACTCGTAGGTCCCAGCAGAAGAAGCTATGTGGCAGAGCTCCCAGCTGACCTTTGATGAATGTTTAGTGTGAATGAGAAACACTGCTTTGTTATTAGAATCCACCAATATTTTGGGACTGTTCTTACCACAGCACACCCTAGCCTATAAAGCCAATTCAGGAAGGAAGCAGGAATCTGTGCAGAGGAGACTAATGTAAACAATGGTCAGGTGGGCTGTAAAACCTAGTGGTTAAGAGCACGAGAGCACGAGTCAGCCTCACCTGTGTTCCTGCCCAGCCCTGTTACTCCTAGCTCTGTGACCTTGGGAAAATCAGTCTAAGTCTTTTTCTTCCTGTCTGTGAAATAGGGATAAAAATAGTGCCTACTTCATAGGGAAAGATTAAATGAGTGTATATAAATCTGTTAGCATAGTATCTAATACATCTAGGTGTAGAGGGTTTGAAATTTTGATTCCTATTTGATTATTAGATAGTGTTTGTAGGTAATACATGCATGGGACAAAAGTTCTTGGATAGGAGGTGTAGAGTTTGCATAAAGCATATGTACTTCACAGGGCCTGGTTTTCCAAAGCCTTGCAGTTTCAAATATTGACTTTACAAAAAACAGGAAATTTTCCCCAGGCTATTGAATCTCTGTTGTAAGATAAAGATTTGTAACACAGCAAGGCTGCCGATTCAAAGACAGAAAAGTTACTGATTGATATGTAAAGATACTGGGAAATTGCTGTAAGAAGAGAATGTTTGCTAAGAATGTTGCTTTTGTTGGTGGATCACTTAATTGCCTAATAGAATGTCATCATACTTGTTTCACTGAAAGTTACCAGCCTATATTGTTAAACTATAACCCCACCTATGTCTCTTTCTGTAACTTCCTGGGCTGGAGAATAAGTACAGGAAGGGAACCCCAATTCATGGTTAATTTCCCAAATGGAAGGAATGTTTCTCTCCTGAGGATTCCAGGATATTAACCACTTCAGGGTCTCTCACTGCTCAGAAGAGATGGGCTTGGAGTAATCCTTTGTGGCTCCGTCACCCAGGGGAAGAGAGGTGACAAATCTGTGGGGGTCAAAGCAACAAGGAGGCAAGAGCCTACAGCTAGGGGGCAAGAGCCCACCAAATCAATTCTAATCAACTATATGTTGATTCTCAGTTGATTTTTAGTATAGGGTTTTTAGGTAATGCATGTATGGGACAAAAGTCCTCGAAGGCAAGAGGAAGAGCCTACAGCTAGGGGGCAAGAGCACACCAAATCAATTCTAATCACTGTTTAGGTAAGGGATTATATACACTGATTGTTAATATAATGGGTTCATTAGAAGATTTTGTGAGAAAGAAACTCACATGGGTTTAAAGCCTTTAATGTGAACAAGAGAACTGAAACTAAACAGGGATTGTTCTGAGGGCAATAAGAAGATTTTGTGAGAAAGAAACTCACATGGGTTTAAAGCCTTTAATGTGAACAAGAGAACTGAAACTAAACAGGGATTGTTCTGAGGGCAATAACTCTTAATACAACCGAGCTTAAATGATGGGAAAATATGTGAGTTAAGATTTCCAAGAACGTTTTGCTAGATTAGTTAGTACATGGGGTTTTTTTCCACATTTTGCTTTAAGCTGTTTCTTTGAGTTTCTCAAGAAGTCAGGCACTTCAATGATTGTCTTATTGTTTCTTTTGCATGTCACCTAGCTTAAATTTATGACTCTTGATGGTATATTGTTTAAACTACCATGCATGCTTAGATGAAGATTGTTACATAGCCCATTTCTTTATGTTCTTACTATGATTGATTAACCATCTATCCTTTTCCTGTAATTTCCTTGTCTTTTCAATAAAAATTGAAGCAAAACCAACTCAGGGCTGTACCCCGTTTCTCCTTCTAACAGAGGAGTTGCTGAGGTGCAGTCCCTTTGGGCTTCTCATCGCATTCATGATGCTTTGAGTAATCTTTTTGCATCTCTGTTACACAGCAAAAGGTGTAACATCTAGGGGTCAGATGATTATAGCCATTCTACTATTATGCTGCACACTGAAATTCCTACATTGATGACATTTTAAATCTTTGTTCACCTTTCAACTACATGATGACAAAGAGTAAGAATGACATCTATTCTTTTTTAAAAAATGCAACATTTAAGATTTTAAAAAATAAGTAAAGATAACACCAAGGTCAAAAGTTAAGATCCCCATATTGGCTAGCTGCCAAAAAAAGGTAAAGGAACAATAAAAATATTCATGTAATAGGAACTATAATTGCTAACACTTATACTTAGCACTTACTATCTGCTAGGTATTGGTCTATGCATTTTAACCTATATTCATTCATTTAATCTTCATAATAGTCCTGTGAAGTAGATAATATCATTATTCCCATTTTATAGATCAGAAAACTGAGGCACAGAAGTTAAGAAACTTGTCTAAGGGCATACAAGCTAGTAAATAAATGGCAGAGGCTGGATTTGAGGCTTAAGCAACCCTTCCAATCATATCCCTCTCTCTTCCCCTAATACCATCCTGAATTTTATATTTGTCATTCCAATTAACGTCTTTAAAGTTGTCAGTATCCATAAGCAATGTATCAATATTATCTTCCATGTTCTCAAGCTGTACATAAATGGTTTTCTGTTTGCATTCTCCTGAAACTTTATTTTTTTCACTCACCATTGTTTAAAATTCATCTATGCTGGTACCACGTGTAGCTTTAGCACGCTTATGTATCAATTACACCACCAATGGATACTCAGATTGTTTGCTATAACTCACAACGCAGTTTTGAACACATTGCCTTGATTAAATATGGGAGATTCTCTCTCGGTTATACCTTGGAGCAGAATTTGCTAGTAGGTAAAGTATGCACATCTTCAAATTTCTAGATATTGACAAATAATTTTCAAAAGTCATCATATCAGTTTAAACTCCTACAAGTAGTACATAAGAGCTCTCTCACTCTATATTCTCCTTAACACGTAGTATTATCAGATGTTGAAATGTTTATCAACATGCTAAGTGTAAATCAATATCCTTTTTTAGTCTTGTTTTATGATTTCTCTGATTACTAGTGAGGTGGGATATCTTTTATTGTATTAATTGGCCAGGCAGCTGTTCTTTAAGTCCTATTTCAGGTACCCACTACACTCCTACATACCATTTAGATGCTCATATATATATATATATATATATATATATATATATATATACCTATAAATGTATGTTGACTGTCAAGATCTTCCATCTGACCACAAGAGCTATTAATACCTAAGTCACCATTAGGCATCTACTTGAAAATGAGGCTCTATCAGAAATTGTTAAGAATAATGAATGCTGGTGAACAAATAAACGAATGGACCCATGGACAAACATTAATAATGTCTTCCATTTACTGAGCTCTCCTGTGCAACAGGAATTCTGCTTGGATCTTTATGATAGTACAGTTTCACATGGTGAGAGAGTGGGAGAGTGTTTATTATCCCCATTTTACAGATGAAGAAATGGAGGCTCAAAGAAGGGAAGTAACTCACCTAAGATCTCAGCTAACAAGTGGATGAGCCAGGGATTCAAACCCAGATCCGTACAGTTCCAAAGCCTATGCTAATCTGCCATTTCACACTATTCTGCAGCTCCATATCAGCTCACAATTCTAATAGCAGTAATCAGATGATCCTTTTTGCCCCCCTCCTACTTCTTGCTCTCCTCCACCTCCCACCTGAATGCTTTTCATCTGGCTGCTCTCAGCAGCAGATGTTCTTGCAACAAGCACCCTCATAAATCACTGCATCTGTCAGGCCAACCAAACCAATCTCATTATGTAGGCAGCCTGAGCCTCTGTCACTTCTACCATTTCACAGCCCTGAACAAAATGCCAGGAACTGGTCTAATGAGCAGCTCCATGGACCAGGGCTAGCACTACAAATCTGAGAATATTCTCTTGTGTTCTATTTCCCTGTGAAGTACGGCACATTATTTCCCTTTAAACACAACCCCAAATAAAAATCTGTATCAGGTTTTCATTTTAAATATAGTGAGAACTGAGTGGAATAAAATGTGTATAATTCCCCTATTTCCATTCCAAGTTACCACTTCAGCCTGAACACCCTCTGATATATCCCTGTTCTAAGGGATTAAACCAAACTGATTATCTAGACATCTCTTCGACCCTCAATTTCATGCTGGAACAGAACTCTGAGGCACCAACCTATGAAAAGATATAAATATCCTTGATTATCTGAAAATCAGACTCTCACCATCACGCACTGTTCATTAGCACGTTGGAACACTGCAGAAGCCAGACCAGCTTGCCAGACTCCATCTGTAACCTTCATATACCCAAATTATATGTTGAACTAGCCAGGACACAAAAAAGAGAAGAGGGACGTAATTTTATTTTGCTCTAATGTTCTTGTAGGTACATATTCATGCTTTCCCTGATGGGCTACATAAATGCCAAAAGCATAGATTCCGCAAAAGATATTTGAGCCTCAGCTAGTTGAGAGAAAGAGAAGAGAGGTTTCAAAAAATGACACAACAAAGAGAGAAATGATGCAGTCAGAAAGTGACATGGAGAAGAAAAGCAATGACCACAGCAGATCAGGGATTAACAAACTATGACCCATGGGCCAAATCCAGTCTGCTGCTTGTTTTAGTACAGTCTGTGAAATAACAATGGCTTTTACATTTTTAAATGATTGAAAAAAGTAAATATATATATATATTTCATACCATGTGGAAATTATATGAGGGTCGAATCGCAATGTCCACATTGAATACAGTTACACTTATTCATTTACGTATTGTCTTTGCTGCTTTTGTGCTACAATGGCAGAGTGTGTTGTGACGCAGACTGTATGGCCCACAAAGTCTAAAGTATGTACTATCTGGTCCTTTACAGAAAACATTTCCCAATCCCTGGACTAGATGGTTAAAAACATTTTCATTCTTAGGAACGCAGAGCTTGCCACCACCAACACCTTTCTAATCGCTGTGGCTAAAATGGCACCCAGCTGGAAGAACATTCGCTCGGCTTCCTAAAGGGTCCTGAGTGATTTGAGGGTCTAAGAGGGCGGGGGTGGGAGGTCAGAGTTGAGAGAGCATGAATGAAATCCAAAGAGAAAGGTCCCGGGTCTCTGCCTCTAAGGCTCCGAGTAGATTCTTCTTCCATGCTGTCTGCTCACCAAAGACAAACGACAGAGAACTGAGTCATTTCTTAGTAGACAATAAAGAAATTTTCCTTGGGATTCCCAATGTTTAGGAGGCTAGAAGCAGCAACTCATCCCTTCCAAATTATAGGAACTTACCATGTGTATAGGCTGACTAGTTCTTACAGAGTGACACAAAACTTGTGCCTTCTCGGAGAAAATTTCTGCCTCCCATTAGACTGTTAGCTGTTTGCTCATTTATTTATATCCAACTTCATCCCAAAAAAGATTTCAGTTAATTCAAGAGTTATTTGGAAAATAATGTATCATTAAGAAGACCAGCACAAATGTTAAGGCTGGTCTTAACTGCCTTCATGTAACTTGAAAAATAGGAAAAGTAGGTGTGGCTACATTTCATAAACATTTTATTGAATCATTAGCCTATATATATATATAGTTATATTGTTATATTTATAAAATGTAAAGAATAACCCATTTTTATTCTGTAAACAAATATACACATGCACATATATTGTAACTGTTTACCAGGTGATATAACTTATAGCACAAATTATCTCTCACTCTAATTTCCAAATTCTTGTTGAGTTTTGGACATTCTCAAGAGTGTTCTTGTTACCAGCTAAATGATCTCCACCTTTGGACCATGTTTTGACACAGGGAATGGCAACAGACCCTTCCAGAAACTTCTCCATTAAATGATGATCATAAGGGCCTTGGCACCATACTCCAGTCCGAGGAGGGCTGGGCATTCTGTTGGCTTGTCAGGTGTGGGATGCACTTGGATGCTAATGGCTCCTACGTGGCCTGAACTCAGAAAGCCTGAATCACTGGCAGCACCTGCTGAGCTCCTCTGCAGCCGTGAGTGGATGTTGCACACACCCTGGCTTCTACCCTCCTGGTCTGTTGAGCAGCTGCAAGACCTGCTCATGTCCAGGGCTGCTGCTGTGCAATGTCATCAAGTGACTTGTAGTTTTAATAGTTTGTCTTACATGCCACATAGTACAGAGGTGTTACAATATTTCAAAACCAGTACCACAGATTCTATGTGACTCTATGCAAACTTGAGTATCAGTCTTGTGAATAGCACATAATAGGTCCCCACATCGGGCACCAGATCACTTCAAGATAGAAAGTGGAAACCTCAGAGCTATAAAGAGGTTCCCCTCTGTTAGGGCCGGCCCGGTGGTGCACTGCTACAGTGCGCCGCTTGGGAAGCCCGGCGGCGCTCCCGCCGAGGGTTCGGATCCCACATACAGACCGGCCGCTCACTGGCTGAGCGAGGTGCGGGTGCAACACCGAGGGCTGTGATCCCGTAGCCGGTCCCGGTCCGGTACGGGCGCGACACTGAGGGTTGCGATCCGTTGCCGGTCACGAAAAAAGACAAAAAGGAAAAAAAAAAATCAGTGGTTCCAAATTACCAAAATAAAGAGCTGACATGTGCTGTAGCTGGAAGAAAGTAATGCTTCCCTTGTATACACGTCTCCAGTCTGGCTTTGTCAACCCTGAAATTGCACAGAATGGCCTTTTTCGCTGTGGCTGCCTAACTTCACTGGATGCAGCTTTTTCTTGGCTTTATCCTTTCCATCCACGACAGCCACCTGGTAGCTACTATTTATTAAGTGCTTACAGCACACCAGGCACTATGCTAAGTTCTGGAAAACCTCAAAGCTATAAGGAAGTTCACCTCTATTAAACATCTGTGGTCCTGAATCACCAAAAGTAAAGAGTTTACATGTGCCGTAGCTGGTTTTACACACTTTATCTTATATAATCTTCACCACAATCCTATGTGATATTCTATTAATGTTACCATTTTACAGATAAGAAAATCAAGACTTTGATCAGTTACTTAACTTGTCTATACATCCAGTTAGTAGCAGAAGTGGGATCCAAACCAGTTCTGGCTGATGTAAAGCCCATATTCTAACACTGGTAGCATTGCCCAATGCCTAACCTCTTGTTTGGCATAGGAAAATGTCAGTTTTTTGCTTAATTTAATTTTCTTTTTGAAATTTTAATTTCTAGTTAGATTCCCAGGCATTCTGTGGTAGGCATGGACTCATTTCCCATAAGAGCTGAATTTTTGAAAATTAAAATTAAAATTACTTATTATTTTAGATATCACTACTTAAAAATCACACTGTCACATATGGTCTCATTTGATTCTGCTGATGCCATGAGGCGCAGAGGAAAGTTTTTGTTCCAGTTTATAGGGGGAAGGAGGGATTGAAGAGTAAAATGACATGCTCAAGCTCACACAGATTTTAAGCAGAAAAACCAAGCCTCAAGTCTAAGACCCCTCTCTCCAAAGTCTACCATCTTTCCTTGAAGCTTCCCCGGAATAAGATGAATAAGTGATGTTTAAGCAGTCTTTGATTGTGGAAGCCAAGGCAGTGGTTTTTCCATGCTGTCTAGTTGTTATCCCCATGTGATCCATTTCTCTAACTGCTGGGAAGTGAAGAGCTGAAAAACATATTATGAACAAGGATGAAGAACCTTTTGCAGTCATGACTCAAGTTCCTGCCCTTTGTCAAGTGTTGTGGAAAAAGAATGGTATTTTCTTAGGGCAGGGGCTAATGGCACATCTCTGCAGAGTTGCTTTAGTTTCAGGGATTTCTATCCTGCAATTGTCAAAGCTGAGGCTTTAGTGAAGTTTAGTAACAGTCGTGGCAAAACGAAAATGCATCTAGGTTTGGCTGGACCCAAAGCCTCTGCTCTCATCCACCTCCCCATCCTGCCTTCTTTCATGAGAGAATTTGTATCTCATGCTTCCATTCTCCCACCTCACTTTGCACCCTAATCCTAGGACTAGAGCAGTCTGACATATATGAGAATTGACTGTGAATGGGTCTGTCTCCCCCTCCCCCAACTGCTGATTCTCTGGGTCTTCAATAACAGAAAGCATGTTTCATGCTTCTTTACACCCCCCTAAGGTCTTAGCACATTACCTAACACACAGTAAGCACTCAATAAATACATGGAAAACTGATGCTATAGAATGCAAGAATCAGAGAAAAGACAGCAGGAATGGAAAAGAAGACCAAGCAGATCAACCTTGGTAGAGACCTGATCTTTACCTAACTGCAGGCAGCAAATATGGACAGATGCTTTCACTGTCTCCTTATGCTTCTCTGAAATAATTTCCGGTTGCAGCACTGTACTTCCAGCATCCACTGAGCATCCCTGCCTAACGGATGAAAGATTTCATGAAACTCCATAAGAGCTTTATTGTATGGAATACTAATATTTGAGAAGAAGATCAAAAAGAAATTTATATCTTCAGGGAGATGACAGAAGCTAATTAAGAAACCAATACTAGCTCCTCTTTCCCAAAAGGATCAACAATATGGGGGAATAAAGAAAGAATAATAAAAGAAGGAATGAGAAATACTGCCAAGTGAAAACCAATTCAAGACCAAAATTGACTCTGTGTCTAATAAAGGCAAGGCATGGTGTCCATTAACAGGCTGTTGGTGCTAGAAAAATCACAGCCAAATGGATGTAACACATTTTATTCCTTCAGAGAAAATTAGGCTACGGTTGCCAATCCAAATTCTACCCAATAAACTCCCACATAAAACAATACATGGCTATTGCTTAATTTGATTCAACAAATACAAGGGTACTTCAAAAAGTTTGTGGAAAAATAGAATTAAAAGATAATATGCATCTTTCCACGAACTTCTTGAAGTACCCTTGGACAGTAAGTTTTTATGGTAGGCCAGAGAAAAAGGGTCTATATAAGAGATCTTTACTCTCCCTTGCATCTTTACTTCACACTTGGGCCAAATAAAAAGGCTCAGCATTATGAAATAAAAAGGCTCAGCATTATGAAATAATAATGACCAAATCTATTTTAAAAGAGCAGAACCCCCAATAAAAATCTGAGGAAATAGAAAGGGTTCTGCCTACCACATGTCCTCTCAATTCCAGAAAGTGAGGGACCATCCATTGTTGTTTCTCTTTTCTCTACCAAAAGATCAGGGCTTAAATTGCATTAAATGGATTATGACATTTCCTTCTTAATTACTACTCTTGTTGCCTGGTCATATGTTATATGACCTTCTCCATAATTGGAAACAGAGACAGCAGAGGACTTAATGGCCTGCTTAAATAAAACTGCAAACAAAAAAGTAAGGCAAAAATCTTCAACATTTCAGTTCCATTTAATGGGGACAGGGGAGACAATAGAAGCTCCAAAAGGTGACTGAGAGAACTCTATCAATCTTCCCAAATAACCCCCCATTACAGGTACAATCTCAGAAAACCAATATGTTTGTTATGCAAATGCTGCTGTAAATAGAGTTTCCCCTTCCAAAAATATTGTTTTCTCTTAGCTCCTACACAGAAATTCTGGAGCTGCCACTGCAAGCCAGCTTCTTAGAGAAAGGTCAAATTGTTGCTCTCCAAAAGAGCAGAAACTATAGTGGACAGATATTGTTTGTTTTGTATATTAAAATATATTATATATTTTATTACATAATATATTACATATCTATAACACAGAGGTCATTCATATTGAATGTGAAAAATTGGGATGCATTTAAAGACATATATCAAGAGTACTAGAGGGAAGGCTGAAAACAGAGGATGGAATTGGGAATAAAGGGAGAAAAAAAATCTAGAATAAAACCAGAGGAGGGCTTTAGCAGAATAAAGACTGCAAAGCAGTATAATTAAATCACTTCTCTAGGTCCACTAGAACCAAAGAAAATGGAATTAAGACAGAAGAAAATAAACAAGGGTAACCATTGCTAACATTTTGGATATACTTGCATTCTTAGTTCTGTGTTTTTGTGTACATGCACACATACACGTTTTGTATTCTGTGCCCACATGCACAGAAATAAGATCATACAATATACAGGTTCGGACTGACATTTTTTCCACTTGACAATAAAAAGTAGTCTTCCCAGTCATTCATATTTTTTCTCTATCATCTCTCATAGGATTGCATTACAATTATTAGCTGATTTTCTATTGTTTGGACTCATCAAGAATTATCATAAAAGTGCATATAAAGTGGATAGAGATTCAGAGGAGCTTATTTCCAGCTTGGAGGGAGGGGGAGGGAGGTTGCAGGTTGCTGGAAGCAGGAAAGAGGGGGCTTTATGGAAGAGGTGGTATGTGAATTGCAGTTTGGGTGGACATGAGCTGAAGGTTATTTCAGATTGAGGGAGGAGAATAAGCAAAGGACAAGAGACCACCAAGTCAAGAATATACATAAACGTGAAAAGGATCATAACTGAGCACCAGTTACAACTGTACTGGGACCATTCTAAGGTCGTCCAACACTGAAAGATGGGTATCACAGTCTCCACTAAATAGATGATGAAGGAATGGGGACTCGGAAATGGCAAGTAGTTTGCCTAAGGCACAAACTATAGTACACACTGAAACCAAGACACCATGCTGTTTCCTCAGGGAACTGGAAAGATGTAGAGGGTGTGTTAGAGAGGGGTGGGAGATGAGACTGGGAAGGTGAGTGGTCCTTACCAAACTCTCTGTATAACTGCTTATGGATTTGCTCCTCATGCTGACATAAAATTTTTTTTAAAAAACTACAAAAACGAGTATCAGCAAATTCCCAAGAAGCTGTTCACAGAGCAGATTGATATTGCCTCAGACAAGGGGATTTCCCCAGGGATATCACACCCTTTAGGGGCATATTTCAAATTAAGAATTTCATCCTAGGGCACCCAAAGGAAATTTCAAGTCACTCCTTAGCATCTAATTATCAGATAAATGTATTAGTAGGAACCTCTGATAGGGAGTCTCTGCAGTAAGTCATGCCAGGCATAAAAATGCTCAGTGAGGCTAAATGAACCCAGATTGAGGACACATCTAAATGCTAACACAACAGAGAATGCAGATATACTCTGAAGGTGGTGAATCCCGGGACGCCAAAAAAAAAAAAAAAAAAAAAAAGCCCACAGCAAGCATTAGGAGGAAAATCTGCTAATTGCAAGGAGAACCTGCCACTCTATCATGTCACTGGTCTCAAGGCAAAGAAAACCACTGCTGTTTGTGGTCCCCACTTCTGCTGTGGATTTGACTCATGGAGACATTCTCATAAATGTCTGACCATTACCCTCTCATGTGGGAAAACCAAACACTGAGCAAATTCAAAGTCAACGAGAGGGATTGGCTTCTGTGCTTGGCCAGACATGATAGACCACCTTGGTCTGGACTCTACACACAGAAGACAAAGGCTAAATCTCAAGGGTCAAAGGCATACCCTTACCTGCTGGGTAGTAGGAATTGGTTCCTACCTCTCTTCAGATCCTTCCCACTAAAAAAATGATCCTCCAGGTGTTACTTTTCCTAAAAAGTTTCCACTCAACAATAACTACTCCTGGAGGACCAGGAAAAGAAAAAGCATTTGGTACCAGCATGATGTGATTAAAAGGACATAGGTTTTGCAAACAAGTAGACCTGGATTCATGACACTGATCCTCCTTCCTTATGACCTATGTAACAGTGGGCAGGTTAATTAATCTCTCTAAGCCTCAGTTTCCTCAACTGTAAGACAGACAGATAATATCCTCTTCCCACATATGTGATGAGGCTTAAATGACAGCATGATGGATAAATATCTGTGACCTAGAAGGCAATCATAAATAATATTTGAAAGTAAAGGAGATCCTAATGGGGGGGGGGGGGGGAAGGGAAGGGGAAAAAAAAAAAAAAATTTGAAAAAAAAAGGGGGGTGTGGGGGGGGGGGGGGCGGGAAAGGGGAAAAAAAAAAAAAAATTTGAAAAAAAAAGGGGGGTGTGGGGGGGGGGGGGGCGGGAAAGGGGAAAAAAAAAAAAAAATTTGAAAAAAAAAGGGGGGTGTGGGGGGGGGGGGGGGGGGGACAGGAAAGGGAAAGAAATAGAAATGGTCTGCATCTAGGAACTGCCATGTCCTTCCCTCAATTCAGTAGAAAAGCCACTTACTTACTGTATAAGCTTATGCAAAGAGAAAGACTTCCTCACAGAATCATCACAAAGATTAAATCCATCATCTGTAAAAGCACATTGCTACATCTACAACTTAGTGAATGGTAACTTGAGGTAGAGTTGTATATGGTAGCACTGAATAAATTAGAACATTGCTCACAGTGGGTCACCAACTGGGACTCAGAAATCTTTTCCTTGTCTAGAGATTTTTATCATATGGGGACTTTAAATGTACAGAGATCAGGCAGCCAGGAACTGCTCCTCAGACGGAAATCCTCACATGTAGTCCCATTCTGCCTGAGGCAGGCTTACTAAGCAAAGGAATGGGGTCCCTCATTGGCTTCCATGTTAACTAGCAGCTCCAGCTATCTTTCTGGCTTAATTATGCTCCAATAATCCTGACAAGCCTGTCTGGGCTTCACTGTAAACCATGACAGTGAACTTCTAAAATAAAAGCAAGATTAATGCTATGACCTCAATCTTGGCATGAAGGCCCATTAATTGGAAGTCATGGGCTTAACTGAATTCTGGGCAGAGCACTGCCAGCTGGATTAAGTTTTCTGAGACCTGTTTCTTCACCCACATGAAGATAACTGAAATGAGCCAAAGGCAACTAAGCCGAATATTGGGCTTTTCTGAGGAGAAAAATAATTGATTATTTCTGTGGCATACTAGTTGCCCAACCATCAGAAAAGGATGAAGTCATGCTTTAGGAGGCCATCACCATCATTGCAGCCACCCTCCCTGTCTTCTGCATGCTCAGGGGTGTTATGTAACCTCTCTGAATTTCAATTTTGAGACAAGACTTTGTAAGTGAATGAAATACACACACATACACACACATCTACAAGGGGTGCTCGATAAAAAGAAGTAACCATTATCATCATCCCATCTTCCCAGGACTCTTTGCCATCATTCATTATCATAAGGAGCTTAGAAGAAAGAGCTGTGTGGCTTCTCTTCTGTGGCTGCATCCTGACTGGTTGTAGAAACAGCACCACAAATGAAAAATCACAGTACACCCAGGGCCTCCCTGAGTTCAAGGCAGTTTCTGCTTCTACCTGGCATTTAGCCAATGTAGATTCCAGCACAGCAGTCCCCCCTTATCCACAAGGAATGTGTCCAAAGACCTCCAGTGGATGCCTGAAACCCAGATAGTGCCGAACTCAATTGCCATCTGTCGGAATACATTTCTGTTCATGTCTTCCATCCATACACTTCATGCCTTTTCCATCTTCACTAAGCACTTATCATGCACTGTGGCCATAACTATTGCAGTTTGAGGTGCAGCAGCAAAACTAGCATGAATTTCTTTTTCTTCTTCACAATTTCATAAATAGAAAATTTGTTCTTACTGTAGATCTTAGCAAACTCAGTGTAAGAGTTTTTTCTTTTCTTATTTTTTTTTTTCCTTTTTGTCTTTTTTCGTGTCCGGCAACGGACCGCAACCCTCAGTGTCGCGCCCGTACTGGACTGGGACCGGCAACGGGATCGCAACCCTCGGTGCTGCGCCCGCCCCTCGCTCAGCCAGTGAGCGGGAACCGGTCTGTATGTGGGATCCGAACCCTCGGCAGGAGCGCCGCCGCGCTTCCCAAGCGGCACACTGTAGCAGTGCGCCACCAGGCCGGCCCTCTTTTCTTATTAAATTGAGAGTTTTCACCTTTTCATTTAAAGGAAGCACTTTACAGCTTCTCTTTGGTATATCCAAATTGCCAGCATCACTCTTCTTGCACTTTGGGGCCATTATTAAGGAAAATAAGGGTTACTTGAACACAAGCATTGCAATACCACTACAGCGGATCTGATCACTGAGATGGCTACTAAGTGACTACCAGGAGGCAGTGCAGGCAGCATGGGCACGCTGGATGAAACAGTGAGTCACACCCCAGGTGAGATGGAGTGCGGCAGTGTGAGATTTCATCATGCTATTCAAAATGGCAAGCAATTTAAAACTTGTGAATTGTTTATTTCTGGCAATTTCTGTGAATTGTTTTATTTTCTATTTCATATTTTCAGACTGTAGTTGACCGTGGGTAACTGGAACCATGGAAAGCGAAACCTGTGCACAAAGGGGGACTACTGTATGTCTCCTCTACGTCCTGCAGTCTGGTCTATATGGTTTTGTCTGCTCTTGGGACAAAAATTGACATGCACAAGTTCTCATCCAACACTGGGTATTACAGTCTCCACTACAGAAGGGGAAGCAGGGGACTTTGAGATGGAGAGTTACATGTATAAGGCACCGACTATGGTACATAATGGAGCCAAGACGGCATGGTGTTGTCTCACAGAACTGAGAGGACATAGAGGGTATGTTAGAGAGGGGTGAGAGGTGAGACTGGGAAGGTGAGTGGTCCTTAGCTCCTAAAAGGCTTGAAGGTCAATGTAACCTTCAAAGGACTAGATAACGGTATTTAGAACTATTGGGGAGAGTGTGGGAATGCTTTTGTTGAAAGCTGTAAGACAAAATTAATTGAGAATGAGCAGCTTAGTGAGGACAGTGCTTACTTTATATCTGTATCAAGCACCAAGCACAATACTAACCAGGAAAACAGTCCAAAACAGGACACTTAATTGAACTGAATTGAATCTGTCAAGAAACCAAGAGCTCCGATATACTTTGAAACCAATTGCAATTGCATTGAAGTGCAGCAAGGTGGTAACAGCAGTAGCCATATTTATTAATCATCATTTATCACTTTCTGATTTCTGGGAACTGGGCTACATGTTTTATATCCATTATTTTATCTAATTCTCACAATCCTGTTGCCAGTAAGTTTTATTATCCCCATTGTACAGAAAAGCAAACTGAGGACCTGTCTTAGTCTGTCTGGGCTGCTATAACAAAATACCATCAGCTGAGTGGCTTATAAACAACAGAAATGTATTTCTCACAGTTCTGGAGGCTGGAGTCCAAGATCAAGATGCCAGAAGATTTAGTGTCTGGTGAGGGCCCACCTCCCTGCACATTGATGGCCATTTTCTCCCTGTGTTCTCACATGGTGAAAGGGGCAAGAGAGTTCTCTGGGGTCCCTTTTATAAGGGCTCTAATCCCATTCATGATGGATCTGCCCTCATGACCTTATCACCTTCAAAGGCCCCACCATTAAATACCATCACACTAGGAATCAGTTTTCAACATATGAATTTGCGGAGGACACATTTAGTCCATAGCAGGACCCAAGACAAAAATCCAGGTTGCACAGCCAGGGCTCTTTCTCACGACTGTCGCACTCCCAAATCTGTGTTCTTCTCATGACAGTTTGCTGCCTCCTATGTATTTGTTAAAAGCTTAAAACACTAAGAGAAACAGTCAAACATGAAAGCACTGCTGGAGAATAGAAAAGCCAGACCCTAGCCCAATGTCTGCTCTGTGTATTATCTAAGGATTTTTTTAAGATCAGACACCCAGGAGGGGAATACTGTTAAGCATCAGTTGCTGGGAAATCACAAATTAATGAAAACTGCTTTCTAAGACTTTAACAGGCAAGAGAGGGAAACCATGGTCGAGCTCTGATCATGGTCCCTCATGCAGACTTAGTCTCACAAAGGGATCATGGAAGAGGCTCTTTCCTAAATTAGCCTCTTCCTGCTGCCTAATCTCACCCACCCCACAGCACACACTGTCTTTCGGGTCAGCACCGCACAGACTTTGATTCTCATGTTCAACAGCCACATGCACGAGCATTCCAGGGATGGCAGCAGAGCACAGGAGTGGGGAAAGAGCAAGAACCCAAAGAACCAAAGGGCAAATATGCTCTTCATCTTCCCCAAAGAATCCTCTAGAGACCTAGGAAACCTGCCCATTGTCAAGTCCCTCTCAGGTACAAAAGCACATTAGCACATAAACCCAAGGTCACAGCCTTCTTTCTTTAAGAAAGCTATGTCTGAAAGAGCTAATAAATCATTAGCAGCATCTGGTCTCCCTTGGTGCATTTTAGATCCCAGGTAACATGATCAGAGCTCACAGGCTCTGAGATTTCAAAGACGGGTACTAACAACCACAACAACAGGCGAGTCTGAGAGCAGGTGGCTTTCCATCATGAACAATGCATCCTCTGCAAAACTCCATGAATGTTAAGAGTGGGTTGGTGGATGTACTTTAAAGGTTGGTTTCCTTCTTTAACAGGAGGAAACAAGGCTACAGCTAGCTTATATAGAAATTTTGTGCACAATGGAAAAAGTCGATGCAGCACACTGGTGTCTAATACCAGTCCCCACTCGACCCCTGGAACAAGCCCATCTGTGTATAGCATGACTATACAGCAAACGTGGTAGCCCTGGGGAAACTAATCTTCACTGGCTACCCCTATGTGCGGGGTTCAAGCAAGTTGCTTCACGTCGTTGGGTTTCGCCCTTATAAGGACCCTGCAAAAAAGGCTGAGTCAGTCCCACTTTACAGGTGCAGAAATGAGGCTCAGAGAGATTACATAACCTGCCCAAGCTAAGAGGCCTGGCAAACAGTGGTGCAAGCGGTTCCCAGGATTAAACGTCAGGTCTGACTCCAGACAGCCCAGGTGCCACTGCATCAAAATAGCCTGCTTAAAAGTACAGGTTTCCAGATTTTTTCTGGATCAGATTCTTTGAGAGTGGGGCCTAAAGTCAGCATCTTCTGACACCCCTCAGGACTTCTGATAAACAGGGAGGTGTAATAACACAGCCCCAGCCCTGTGCCATACTTACTCACCGAAGACAGGCAGCCCTCAGTGAAGGAGGTCAGGTAGGGAGGGAGAGAAACACAGAAGAGCTACATTTACTGAAGGCTTTTCATCTGCCCAGTGCATCACACTATCACATTTGATCCTTACAACAACCTTCTGAGGGGATATAATCATGCCCATTTTGCAGAGGAGGAAATTGAGGCTCAGTAAAGTCAGAAGATTGGACAAGTTCACATATAGAACAAACGTCAGGGTCAGAACATGTAGCAGGACTGTCTGATTTTAAATCTCACACCCTTTCGCTATCACATTCTTCATTTCCCCTGTTTGACAGAGAAGAGTAGAGGTCTCGGTGTAATCATCAACAGTGCATGGATGACTATAGCTTGGAAAGAGCCCAGAGAAGACCTTGTTAAATATGAATCAGACACCAGAAATGGCTCCATCCTGGGGGTGCCCAACTCTTCCATCAGTATCCACTACTACTGGGCTTCTGAGGGGAGTGAACTCACCAAGTACAATGTGGGCAGCCCAGGAGTGGAGCCATTATCCCCCCTCCCAGCACACTGATGCATGTGGAATCCACTCCCTTCCTGGCCTGAGTCCAGGCATTTAGGAATCTGCATTACCTGACCCACGAGGATAATCAAGGGAGTTCAAGTCCCAAACACCAGTGTTCCCTTAAGCAAACAACTCTCCCTCTCCAGGCAAGGTCTCTTCCTCTGTAAAATGAGGAGGTGGAATTAGCTGTTGTCTGAGGTCTTACTAACACCCCATGGTTGACTCCATGGTTCACAGACTCTGTAGCATAATGTGAGTACTAAATTGTGGTAATTTAATTCACTACCGGGAAAGTACTGCTAGAAGCCCCAACAAACCAGATGTGGAGTTGAAGTTTTAACCACTACTAATGGTGGTATCAGTAGAACAAAAGCATTCAAATTTCCATCGCAGTTTCTATTTTTTATTTCTGCCCCAAAAGCCCTGTGAGGGCTGTTATATAATAAGTTGGCCAGCTACCAGTTCCTTCTGTCCTCTTTCTCTGTACTTGGCATTCATCTCAAGCCGCCGCCTGCTGACCATCCCTGATTGCCCATCTTGTGACCTGTACACATCTGCATCTTGCCCGTATGCTCCTAGAAGGCAAGATGGGTGGGTTAAAGAAGACTACGTATACAGTTACCAAGCACAGAGCTGCATACATAATGGTAGTAACACTAGTCTAGTATTCTGCTACTAAAAAATAGCAAATAGTAGGTTAACTTACTTGCTGAGGTCCCACAGTTAATAAAGGCAAAATATGGGCAGTCTCACACAACCATGTTTGGGAACATATCAGGAACTGTTCGGGACTCTGTGCCCTCAGCACCAGACAGACCTGGGTCTATACTCCAGCTCTGCAATTTACTAATGTTTCTTTAGATAAGCTCCTTAAACCTATCTGTGCCTGTTTCTTCATCTGTAAAATGGGATAACAATAGCTACCTTGTGGGGTCATTCTGAAGATCAGAAAGAAATACTTGTAAAAGAACTGCCTTTTTATTTTCTCATGTATTTATTGAGCTCTGGCTGTGTGGAAGGCTCTGTGACAGGCAGGGGTAAGAAGAAAGTATGATCCCTGCCCTCATGCTGCTCTAGTCTACTGACCAGCAAACACAAATTTTAAAAGCATATGATACCATGTGAGAAGGACAGTGTTATGCACAGGGTATCATTGGAGCACAATGGAAAGAGGGCAAGAAAATCTGAACAGAGTTTGCAAGACAAGTGAGGTTGAACAGGCCCATGTGGACAGATGGGAAAAGGACATTCAGGCCAGGCTGTTCCATTCTATCAGCCATATTCCCAGGTACCATGGGAATGGCACACATCCAATCATTCAGAAAACACTGTGCTACCTTCAAATTTTATCCAGAATCCAAACTTCGTATAGAGCTCTTGCTTATCTAAGGAGTAGTAGAGAGGATGTGGTGAGGAGGGGAAAATAGACACACTCAGAATTACAAAGTTAAAAGATAAACCAAAAACTTGAAAGTTACCTATGGGGGAAGAAACAGGGTAGAGGAGACAGGGATAGAAGCTGGATTTCTTTTAATACAACTTATTTATAGATTTGAATTTGGAACTCTGTAAATATCCTATATAATTAAAAATTTTAAAGCAATTCCCAAAAAGTGAAAGCAAAATGAAGCAAATGAACCCAACCAAATATCAAATTGATGATAAAATCACCACAGAGAAACTATCTCAAGCACCTTTAAGACACAAAGTAACTGTTTTAACATGAAATATATCCAGCCCCCCACCCTCCCCTCAAAAAAACTCCCCTAAACTGTTTCGATGGTAGTGTTAGTATTGTTATTCTGTGATTAAGCGTTAACGGCATTATATTGGTGTAATTGAAAACCTGGATTGGGGGCATGGTAGAAAGCAGTATTATTATGAATCCATGATGTATTTTACATTTTAAAAAATTTGTTTCTAGCTCTGTCCACTGGAAAGACCTAGACACAAAGACCAGCCCAGGAGAAATGAGCACCTCTCACACTAAGATTGTGGTCTTGAAACATCATTTATCTCTAAAAGGAACTAGGGTGCTTTGAAAAAGTGGCTAATTCTAAGATTGGGACAAAAAATACACAAGATGAGCCTGGAACATTTTGTGATACCAGAAAGCCAGGAAAGAATGAAAGAACTACTGGGGTGTATCAAAAGGACTCAAGAGGCAACTTAAGAGGTTCCCACTGGCCAAGTTGGATCCATTTGAGCATCAGTAAGAATAACAACTGCATTGGATTGCAACATAAATGTATGTTTAAAAACATGAGTTAATAATAATAAAATAAAGAGAAAATGAAAGAGAATTTCACTAGTCACCCTTGGAGAAGGCTACGTAACCCTTTTTTTCCCCCCTGAAAACTGGTGAAAAAAAGAAAAAGAATCAAGCCTTTTTCTTTCATTTGCTATATGACCTGTATGTACTTCAGGGTAACCAAATATCTGATGAGGGAGAGCTTTTCCTCATAGAAGTATTCCAACTAACAAATAAAAAAGGAATGATAAAATTTGCCATTATCAACTCCTAATAAAATAATGGAACTAGGTAATAATCGCAAAAAAAACCAAATGAACAAAAAACACACATATACACACATATTCATATATCCCAATGGAAATACAAAGTACAACCTATAAGACAGTCTTGCAAAAAAAAAATCTAATCTGAATCTAAATCTGCTCAAGCCTGTAGATCTAACTAGCAGAAACACAGGGGACAGAAGAATAGGTTAAATGCCACCACAGGGATGCAGTCAGCAAAATCCAGACTTTGGGAAAATCTACAGTACAAATGACCTGATTTTTTCCAGCAAGATTGCAAGGGGACATAAAAGAGATAGAGAGGAAACTTTAAAAGATTAAGAGACTTAAGTGACATGTCAACCAACTTCAACACATAAACATTATTTGGATCCCTTTTCAAACAAACTCTAAAAAGGAACAAATAAGACTCCCACTTACGAGACTTGGGAAAACTTGAGCAGACTAGATATTTGACGATATTAAGGACTATTAACAGTTTAGATGAGATGAAGATATTGTGACAATGTTTTTAAAAACAACTCTTTTATTTTAAAGACATGTTGAAATTTTTAAGAATTAAATGATAATATGGCTGGTATCTACTTCACAATCATCCAGAGGGGTAGGTACAGGGATAGATCACATGAGACTGGTCATGAGCAGATCATTATTGAAGCCGAGAGACATAGGTTCCTGCTTTCTACTTGTGTTCTTTCCCCTTTCACTTTTATGTCTATTTAGATTTAGAAAGTTAAATATTTATATACATTATATACAATCTATATATTTTTATATACATACATATATAGATATATAACCAAAGTTTTCTTACTACCCATGAAGCTACCAACCTGGTCTAAGCCACCATCATTTCTCACCTCAATTATTGCAGCAGTCTCTTAACTGCTGTCTCTTCCTCCACCCTGGCCTCCCTAAGTTCTGGTCAATAGAGAGCAATAAAAGTGTTCTTTTAAGAAATAAGGCAAATCATGTCACTCTCCTGCTTACGAGCAGAATAGTAGGAACTGCTCTTCTACTGTAGGAACTGACCTCTGTATAACTCTCTGGCTTTGTCTCCTACCTCTCTTTCCTTGTTTTGTGTGTGTGTGTGTGTGTGTGTGGCAGCCACACTGTTCCTCTATCCAACATGTACTTGCCTCAGGGCCTTTGCACATAAAATTCCACTATTCCTCCCAGATATCCACATGGCTTGCTTCTTCACTTCCTACAAGTCTCTGCTTAACTCTTTCTTTTTCAGAGAGACTTTCCAGATCACCCTACATAAGTTCTCCTTAGTCTAGTTTATTTTTCTTCATGGTAGTTTTTAACCCTGATTTTTTTTTTTTTTAATTTCCTTTTCTCCACCTACTCGAAAGAAGCTCCATAAAAGGATAGACGTTGTTTGATTTGGTCACTATTATTTCCCAGTGTTTGGCTCAATATATTGTTAATTTTTTTTTCCTTTTTGTCTTTTTTTACTGACCGGTAACGGGATCGCAACCCTTGGTGTTGCGCCCGCACCGCGCTCAGCCAGTGAGCGGGAACCGGTCTCCACATGGGATCCAAACCCTCGGCGGGAGCACCTCCACGCTCCCAAGCAGCGCACTCTCCAGTGCTCCACCGGGCCGGCCCAATATATTGTTAATTTTGACCTTAAATTCTAAACTATAAACTGGGTCTAAACTATAACACACAGAGGGTTAAGCAAAGGGTAGTGGGGTAGGCAAGAACCACATTATGAAATGCTTGTGTGCCCCTTTAAGACACTTGAATTCTATCTCCTAGCATTTGAATGAGTAGGACTGCAGCATGTTGGGACTTAAAACCACATGGGCTTTAGAAAAATTTTGAAAGACACAGTTTTTTTCTTAGTATGCATTTCTCTGAGTTGTTGCTTTTCCCATGGTTTTTTATTTTGAACCTTGATTACTGGAGCAAGATGACGTTATATACCTAAGTGTACAGCTGTTCTTCTGAGAAACCAAGGAAGACATCAATAAACCAAACTGATTCTACCCTGAAGCAAATCAAAATCCTGCAGGACCCTAACATAATGTCAAAGACAAGAATAGAAGCCAGAGGGGGCCTTGAAGAGAATTTGCACTTGGCCCCTTACACGTAGCCCCCACAGCTCACATCTTCCCCTCCTGCTTTCCATTCCCTCAACCTCTCTCTTAAAGGCCCCTTGGTAAATCTGATCGGGAAGATGGGTTAGCCTGACAGCTCCTTGGGTTACCAGTGTTCCTGAATAAAGCTGCCTTCCCTTTTCACTGACACTTGACTTTTGAGTCATTTGTTTCTGTTTTGCAGTGGACAGCCAGACTTGAGTTCAGTGACACTAAGAGATAGGCGGTCTCAAGCTATATATAAAACAGGCCTCTAAATTTTAGTTACACATCAAATTTTAGTTACTCGCATGTTCATCGCAGCTCTGTTTACAATAGCCAAGATATGGAACCAACCTAAATGTCCATCGATGGATGATTGGATAAGGAAAATGTAGTATATATGCTCCATGGAATACTACTCTACCATAAAAAAAGAATGAAATTCTCCCATTTGCAACAACATGGATGAGCCTGGAGAAACTTACGTTGAGTGAAATAAGCAAAGCACAGAGGGATAAATACCGCATGTACTCACTCATAAGTGGGAGCTAAGAGAGCAAGGAAGGCAGGAAAGAAAGACCACAGTGGTGTGTTGGACTTGCAAAAGGGGAGAGCATACCTACGGATACAAAGTGGAGTGAGGGAAAGGGAGATTGGGAATAATTGGGTGGGGGAAAGAGGCTATAATCGCAATTTGTAGTAATGGGCATGCTGCCAGTATGGATCTGGCCATCACATCTTGGGCACGAGTGGTGACAATCAGCTTTATACACCATGAATATTCATAACCAATTAAAAAAACCAAAAAATACAATTAAAATAATTTACTTATCATCACCGTTATTATATTAAAAGAACTACATGCTCTTTTGATGTTTATATGGCATATATATTAGAAGGTTTATCACCTTCTAATTAAAGAAGTTGAACCACTATACTTCAGGTTAGCCACTTAAGACAGTTGTTTCCCCAGGTAGAAAAAAATGTCCCTGCATAAAGAGATATGGACATATACAAAAAAGGCAATGATTTTCCTACAATGTTCTTTGAATAAAATGGCCCCAAGGACATTAGCAACTTGAGGTGAGAGTGGTTATTAGAAAAGAATCAGTTCAAGAATCAAGAAATCTGTCTTGTTGATTGGCCACAAAAGGATAATGGTTTTACGGCATGGGAGATTATGCAGTAAGAACAGATGGATACAAAGAAATCTGAGAGTTACCTTGTCTCCTCCCCCTCTTCCCATAGGTAAATACCAAATTCATTCCACCTTTCTACACACTCGTTATTAACTAGTGTCTAGCTCAGACCATTGCCAGCTCTAGCCTCCTCATTGTCCTGCTAACTGATTCCCCTGCCACCAGCTTTGGAGCCCTCCAGTCCTCTTCAGAGGGATGCATTAAAATGTAAGTTTGATTTCATCACTCTTAGAAACTTTTCGGGGCTCAGAGTAGCAGCGTTTACAAAGCCTTGAATAACCCAGAAGCTGCTTTCTTCCCCATTCTCACCTCCTAAGAGTATATTCCTCCCCCATCCATCCTCCGGCTCTTTGCTACAGTCCCAGGGAACCACTTGCAGTTCTCCCAGCAGCCTACACACTACTTTCCTAGGTATCCTTTGCTGTCTCAAGAGTATTTTTGCTGTCTTCTCTCCAGCAACAGTTCTGCAAGTTGTATGTGTTACATTTTGTGCTTTATCCCAAGAAAAGCCATTCTAAAAGAGCTTACACTATTCACTACCTTGACAGAGGCTGTCAAGTTTAAGGGTTTTGTAGTCTATGTTCTCCTAGTTCTTCTGTCAAACATGGTCACAACTTATGTTGGCACTTTTCATGTCTGCCTAGAAAAGTTTGCAAGTATAATCTCATCTGGGAATCTTCTTTTTCTTTTGGCACAGTTTTATTATCACCCTCTCCAAAAGGGATAGTTACATTAACAACAATAAAATTGCTATCTTTTTCTCAATTATCTAGCCTAAGAGAACTTCTTACAATGAATTAATCTGAAACAGACATGGCTGAAACCTTGGTTACTTTGCAAAATAATTTTATTTATTTTTATTCATATTTATGCTTTTTATTTAAAAAATAAAAGTCATGCCCACAATCCCTAATAATGATTCTCCAGGCTCTGCCTTCAACCTAATGTAATGAAACACAAGGCAATAGTAAAGACTGAAGCTTGGGAAAACAATCAAATAGTCATAAGAATTCTGGGCCAAGGGACATTATAGAAAGCATTATTAGGGTTAGGATGAAACAAAATTTACAGTTATTCCCTTAAATGTTTGAAATAATACCCATGGAGGAAAACACCATAAGTCACTGTTCTAATAGCACTAATGCTTTTTAAGATTTTAAAGCTACTATATTTTTCAGGAGTTATTTGAACAACATCTGGGTTGGAGTCCTGATTCTGTCACCTGCTGGCTATGTTGTGACCGTTGGGCAAGTCATTTAACCCTTTTAAGCCTCAGTTTACTCAGCCATAAACTGAAGATAATTATACTCAGCTCATAAAGTAGTTGTTAAAATGATGTCCATGGAAGCACTTTATAAAGAAAAACTAAAGCAATGATGATTTTATTCATGTCAATGCCAAAAAGCAATACAATTAGAAGATAAAGCCTTTCCCAGAACTTTAGTTCTCTGCCTAAAAGCATGTTTATTTCACCAACCTGTTATTTTTATTGTTTTTGGAAGCACATCAAAAGGACCTCTGCTTAGCCTGGACAAGTAAGTCCAGAATGTACTGTTAAATTCCCACAATTAATTTTTAGGCTTGTGTTCTTTTTGTTTGCTTTTTTAAGGAACCTCTTGGTATGTTAAAATCCTTAATATGAACAGCTGAATTAACATTAGATTAAGAACCCAAGCACCCATACTGGAACAACGTACAAATCAGCTAGGGACTGATGGACTACAGCCAGTTGATGCACATCTGTGAGGCTCCAGCCACTGTAAACAAAAGAATCTGCCATTGTTGTCAGAGCAGCTCAAATTCTCTGCCAACAGAACACCCTTTGAGCACCCTCCAGTTTTCTATAAATTCCAGGTTTGAGATTCTGATGCAATCATCTAATTTCCAACCCTTTGGAAATGCTTGGATGGATTTTAGGAGGAAAGGGTGATCTAAATATTTTTACATAACATTGCTAATATCAAAAACATCACTGCTCTCTTATGTTTAAAACTCCTGGGAAACCTCAAAAGAATTCTGAGAGGCACACTGTCAATGTAACCACTTCCAAAGGTGAGTTTAATGAAGCAGAAGAGAACAACACTTCATCAAGGACGTTGTTGATCACTCTTCCGAATATATCTAAGCAAAGTAGAATTTGACAAGCATGAAGGCATTCACTCCTACTGCCATTGAGACTTGTCCAAAAGTAGCCACTGATTCTCTGTGGGGGTGGGGGACCAATGACAATGAGCTTCTATCTCTTCTTCTGTAACAAACAAACTCCATAATATATAAGGCTCCAACATGATATTACTTTATTTCTTACCTCTTTTCCATTTCTCCACTCAGGGCATTTGCTTTTGCTATTCCTTCTACTAAAAAACTCTTTCTGACTCTTTTCATGATTAACTCCTTCTTATCCTCCATAAGATCCTACTGTAAATGCTGTCCATTCAGAAAGCTGCACCATGACCACCAACACCCACACCTGTGATTCAACAAACATTTGTTATTCTGAAATATCCAGGTATCCAGTGCCCCTCCTGTGGTCTACATATCCTGATTTGGAAAAGAGAGGGAACCATAGAGACATTTTTTCCTCACTGAGGGACCCATGATGATATGTGTATGCATAACTCATCTGCCATATAGATAAGAGAAAAACAAAAATGAAACTAATTTTAAAAAGCAAGGTTACTTGTTAAGACAAGTGAACAGATATGATGTTGATGGGGGAAGGGGGAGAGGAAGATAGGGAAAGGAAGAATTGGTAAAGGGACATGAAAATCAACTACATTGTATATTGATAAATTAAAATAAAATTTTAAAAAATTTTTCACTACAAACAAATAAAAATAAAAATAAATAAATAAATAAAAATTAAAAGCAAGGCTATTACCAAATAAGAGCCTAGAAAAGTCTGTGATCGGTCAGAGTCTATGATCTCTAACCAGGTGTAGCAAGGCCAGGAGATTCAGGCCTGGCCCCAGGTCCCACAGGATGCTAAGAGACTCCAGAACATGAGGAAATGGAAGCCCAGGCCCACCAAAGTAACGAACATGAGGCAGCAGGCAATTCAGATTTCCAGCTTGGCATCAGACCGATGTGGAGCAAAATCTCACTCTACCATATGTAAGAAGTCCTGTGCTATCTCTGTGCCTCGGTTTCCTTGTGCAAAAGAAAATAAACCAAGGAGGACTGCTGACAGCAAGATGGAACAGGGACAACAGCCTGTGCCAGTTTGCTCACAAATATTTTGTCTGACCTGAGCTCAAACTCAGCAAGCAGAATTTAAGACCCATCCCTTCAACTTAGTGCTTATAAGTAGGTTAAGTAGGTTATCTACTTAAACACCAACTGCTCAGGTTGTAAGTGTCTGATTTTTATGAGGAACATGAGAGGCTTTATGAAATGTGAATGAGCAACTCCAATTTGGCATCAAATGAGTGGGCAATGACTTTGCACAAATAGAAATGGAAATTTGTAAGTCTGGGAAGTCCGTAGCTATGGAGTACTAACCAGGGCCTATATTCCCAGAGCTGAAACAGAGGAAGAGTGTGGCAGAGACTGTTATTTGCCAACCACAATCCCTAGAAATGGAAATTTGTAAGTCTGGGAAGTCCGTAGCTATGGAGTACTAACCAGGGCCTGTATTCCCAGAGCTGAAACAGAGGAAGAGTGTGGCAGAGACTGTTATTTGCCAACCACAATCCATTCCCCCCTTCTTCTTAGGAATAGTTGCAGCTGGTCACATGGCCCCTCAGAATAAAAGACTACATTTCCCAGGCTTCCCTTCAGCTATGTGTGGCCATGTGATTAAGTTCTGACCAATGAGAGGTGAATAGAAGTGAGAGTGCCACTTCCAGATTGTTTCTTAGAGAGAAGAGATAGGCCCTTCCCCTTCCCCTTCAGACTGAGCAGAAAACAAATGTGTTGGTTGGCTACCTTCTATAACAAGGAAGACAGTAACATCCTAAGGATCAAAAGCAACAAGATAGAAGGAGCTTGGGACCCGAGCTACTTCACAGAGTAGAGCATGCATTCCAGATCAGACTTTTATATATGAGCAAGAATTGAGCTTCTGTCTGTTTAAGCCACGGTTATGATGGCCTTTGTTACATGCAGCTAAGCCTACAGCCTCATCAATATTGTGGACAATGTGGAGCAGGGAGAAAGGCAGGATGTGGTAGTTACAACATGTCCCATGCACATAGTAGGGTTTTGTCATTATTTGCAGAATTAAACATCCTCTGTAGGTCTCCAGGCAATCAACCCAAATTTGGAATATTGAGGTCAGTGCATTGGCCAGCTGGAGAGTGTCCGTAAGGAGAATGACTACAGCAATGAAAGGTCAAGAAAACGCATCTTATGAGGAAAGGTTGGAAGAGCTAGGAGAAAGGTAAGCCAGAGCGGCAAGGTTAGGTTTCAAGTAACTTGAGGGTGGTAAGTGAAAAAGGCTCCTTTCTTCATACTCAAGTTTCTTTATCTGTAAAATAAATAGGTAAAACAGAAAAATCCCTTTTAGCTATGCCATGAGGAATCTATAGATTTAGAGGAATTTATGTTGCACTAAAGGACAGAACTATAACCTACCCAGATATAGCACTGAGAGAATGAACGGCAGATTTCCACTGCACATCAAAAGACAACTCCCTTGCAATGTTTCTTGTCCAGCAATAGAATGGCTTCCTTCCAAGACCAAAGCTACACACCTGGGAGGGTTCGATCAGGGGCTAGATCTGGATACAAGCCCCTAGAAGAAATGCTAAGTTTTGTAAGGACCATGGAGTTAAAACAGCTCCCTAGAGACTCAGCTCCTTCTTACAGACTTGTCAGGAGAGTGGACATTGTAATAGACTCCTGGATTTGGATCTAGTTCTGCCACTTACCTGGTTATGTGATCCTGAACAAGTTACTCACCTGTTTTTGAGCTTCAGTTTCCTCATTTTAAAAATGGAGATAATAAAACATAACTTGAAGTATATATTATTAAAAGAGATAATACATATCAAGCACATAGCACAATGTAGGCTCAGAGGTACTTACAATAGTCATCATAGTCACCTTATTAGCCTTATAAATGGAAAAAGAAAAGACAAAATTGTGAGGTGCTCAGAAGATGAGAGTTAGTCATCCTGGTGGAAGCATCAGCAAGCACATGTGGACTGGGCAAGTTGTCACATGGCCAAAATAAACCAGGACTTGCCACATAAATGCTGTGGTTGAAGTGCAGACAGGAGCAAAAACCATTCAATGCATGGGAGAGAAAGGAGAGCTGGCAGCTGCAGGCTCATCAAAAACTGGAAAAAGACCCTCATACAGACCTCCATCTACTCATCCAATATCTGTTGGTTATCTATGAGCAATTATACAATGAGAAAAGTGCCACAATGAGGAAAATACACAGTACAATCAGAGCAGAAAGAAGAAGCACCAGACCCAGGCTTGGGAGGGTCAGATAAGGGTTTACAAAGGAAATGATATCTAACTCAAGACCTGAATTACTAAGGCAAAAGGGTGAAGAGTGGGGAAAGAGCTCAAGCTGATGAAGTTTTTGGAGGAGGGTGAAGAATCATATAACCTCTCCCACTTCCCCTCTAAAATTCCCATATTCTGAGTGACTAGTAAGATTGCTTAGTCTTTTCCAACTCTAAGGTTCCACAATCATGCCTTCAGATGAAAATGCAAAATAAAGTAAATGCCCCACACATAGTCAGGTAATTTTTTAAAAGAATAGTGGTGGGTATGGATGTGGTTATAAAAGGGCAACATGACAGTTCCTTGTGGTTTTGGAACTGTTCCACATCTTGACTGTGGTGGTGGATTTAGGAACCCACACTGGTGATATGACAGTACAGAATTTAACATACACACACACACACACACACACACACACACGTATCTACATGCACATACGCAAATGAGTACAAGTAAAACTAGGGGAATCTCAGGTGGAATGAATCAGTGTCAATATCCAGGCTGTGATATTTCATTACAGTTTTAGAAAATATTACCATTGGGATAATACAAGTATCTCTCTCTATTATTTTATAATTACAGATATCTCTCTCTATTATTTCTCACAACTGCATGTGAATTTATAACTATTTCAATAAAAATTCTAGTTACAAAAGTAACTACAGAAAAAGAATATAGTTAATATAAAATTAAAGTTATAAAGTATAAATTTATTGTTGAGATTTTAGCCAAATACGCTTTAAAAATAACCTATAACTACTGGTATTCTACTGCCCAAATATTCTTTTGTAATATTTTGATCTAGTTCCTCCACTTTTTGACTAGTATATATCCTTACAATGATTTTCCTGTGTGTATATGTAAATATGTGTTTGTATGTTTATGTAGTTTAATTCAACATATATATTTTATTTCTTGTTTGTTCCACTAATTTTATATTTTGAAGAACTTCCCATTATATTAAAAATTCCTCAAACAATTATTTTTTGATAGCTATTTAGTAATACTATATAGACATATCATAGTTATCTGAATCAATCTCCTATTTTTAGACATTTTAGACTACTTTAAAACTTTTCCAACTATAAATAGTTCTGCAATAAATTAAATCTAACTGGTTGCCAACATCACTGGAATGAAAGAGAAGTAAGACCCCAGATACAAAATATTAAAAGTTAGAATGGACCTTAGAAATCACCTGACTGAACAATTCCCCTAAAACAAACATATACCCATACATAAATCAATTTATAGCTATGAAAATTATGTGCCTATTCTCACTGTGGGAAGGAAGAATAACACACAATTTCAAAAGTTCTCTATCTAAAAAGGAAAAAAAAAAAAGCATGCACTGCCAACCTTGCTCTAAGTCATTTTTGACCTTGTAGAATAAAGTAGAAAAAGCATAAATGAAGGAAACTATAAAGAAAAAAATTTAAGACTTTAAACCTTGATAGATATGGTTCAGATTCCTGTTCTCCACGACCTTGAGAAAGCAATTTGACTATTTTAATTTTGTTTCCTCAACCATAAACATACTGTCCTCCTTACTAGGCCCTCAATAAATATTTGTTGTCTGAATGAATGAAGTACTGGCATATACAGGTACTCAACTGTTCGCTGTTACTCAAACATTCAACATTCTTCAAGCTCCTATTTTGGAATGACCTCCCCATCCCCTCCGCCACCTGAGGAAATCTCGCTGCACTTCAAGACCAGCACTAGTGTCCCTCTTCAGAAAGGCCATCATCAACACACTTGCTTACTTCCTAGCCATGTTATCTGTCTCACACTTTGTGACAGCTACACAGACCCCTTGACTGTACTGCTGGCAAAGGAGCAACTCGAGGGTCAATTTTGTTCCTTTTCTATCTTTGGGTAGTGCTTTGCTAACCACCTGGACAGAACAAGACAGGCTCCTCACATTCCCCAGGCTGGCTGCAGCTGTTGGATGAGAAGTACACAACACCAGAAGCCAACTGGATTCTTTCCTCCCAGAATTCAGAATTTGGGATTCAGAGGCAGATGATCCATGAGGACTGGTCGCTTGATACAGTGATGTGCAAACTCAGGACCTTTGGGGAAGCCATGTACGCAGAGAAGACAAGAAAGCTGCTCTGCAGAGAGAACAGAGGGTGAAGCAAATGCACAGGAGAGGGAACGAGAGAACCACAAGCCCTGGAGATAGGGGAGATGCCAGGAGGCGCTCAGTTCTAGAGTTCCAGGTCCATATAAGGCTGGCCTCCACTCTCTGCCCCTGTGACCCAGAAGTTACCCTCTGACTTAATAACAACTCCATGCCTTTGGTCTTTTATTAAGATGTTTTAAAACAGGCTTCTATTAAGAAATCGATAGTACTTTTTCTTCCATCCCTTTATCATTTTATTTCTTCCTCTGAAAATACTCTTTACAACTATATCTGAAGTGTCCAAATCCTGCCCCCAAATACAGCCTAACCAGGAAGGGGTCTGTCTCTGCCCTCCCTCAGCACCCTCAAAGAGCACTGTATCTGTGCTCAGGCACGTGTACAGTACAGTTAGGACTGTACTTTAAATCACTTCCTCTCTCCAGGCCTCAGTTTTCTCTCATAAAATGAGCAGACTGGATGAGATTGGTGGTTGTCAAACTGGATTTGACACAGTCCCTGGTTAACAGTTATGCACCAGAAACCACTGTTGGGAAGAAAAAGGGGTGTGGTCCCCCAAAAAGCTAAGTCCAGCCTCCCACCCTTCCTTTAACCAGAATTGCTCTGTTTTCATACATTTTTATATATTCAGAGTCTGGGTAATGCTCTATTGAGAAAAGGAATCTAGTACTAATCAAATTTGAAAACCCTAAACTAGAAAATCCATAAGGCTCCAAGTTTCCAGAGCAGTAGGAGTAGTGTGGTAAAAATAACAAAAACAAAGAACAACTATAACTTTATTGAGCTAGACACTGTTCTAAATACTCTATGTTTATCAGCATTTTAACTATCATAACAAGTACATGAGGTGGGTATTCTTAACCCCATTCTAAAATGAGGATCTGAATCACATAAATCAGAAGTAGCAAAGACATGCTTTGAGCCAGGAAACACAGATTTAGCTCTGAGTTTTAATCACAATACTGTCTTCTAAGCTCCTTTAGGGCAGATACCTTGGCTGTTGTTTATTTTTCTTTTATCCCCCACAACATACTTGGGCTGCTAGTCTCTTAATAGTGATTGCTGAATGACTAAATGCTTGAATGAACAAAGGAAGTCTGGACATCAGCTGCCTCCAGGAGATAGCTCTAGCCAAACAGAGCCATTTCATAACTTAGGCCTTTTCCTCACTATCTTGTTGAAAAGCAAAGGACCTTCTTGCAGCCTGGAAGAAATTTTTTTAGGTGTGTTTTAATCTGTAGTGCTGACCAGTACCATGAGCCTGACAGCTCCATGGATGCGTTCTTCTCCAGGTTCCTTATCTTCAACTCATAATCAATGTATTCCCTCTATCAAAGTTTCTCAGCCTTGGAACTATTGACATTTTGGGCCAGACAATTTTTTGTTGTGGGGATCTGTACTGTGCACTGTAGGATATTTAGCAACACCTTGGCCTCTACCCACTAGATGCCAGTAATAACTCCCCCAACTATTGTGACAACCAAAAATGTCCCCAGACATTGCCAAATGTCCCAGGAGTGGGGGCCATATAATAACCCTCATTGACAACCACTGCCTTACATGAACTAGCTTTTGTAGAAACACTGGAGAATAAAATAAAGGAAAATAAAAGCAATGCCTAACCAGGCTTAGAACATAAATGCCAATTTCCTTTCATCCTTGGAAAGTTCCTGGACTTGATCCTCCACCCTCAAAATTCTCCTTAAACTGGGCAGTCCTGAACACCCCATAATGTAACAATCATTATTACCTGTTGGCTGTATAAGTCAACCTTGACTGCCTGTTGACTGCTTCAACCAAGAATTCTAGCGATAAGTTTCTTGCATATTTACGAGGATGTATAGTGTCTGCAAATTGTCTCACAGCTTATGAATAATCCCAGACTGAATATAACAAAGAAAAGGCTTAGAGCCTTGCAAAATTAAGAAAGTAAAATGATCCACCTTGAAGAAATCTCAGGATAATAAAATGGTATCAACACTGCCTTACTTTCACTTCAATCTCTTGACAACAGCCAACACTTACCAAGTATCTACTAGAGGGCAGAGAATGCACTAAGCACTTTTTATCTTACCCATCTGATCTTCCTAACAAAGTGACAAGAGGCATTATCTGTTTTACAGAGGGGGAAACTGAGGCTCCAAGGTGTAAAGTGACTTGCCCAAGGTCACTTTAAAGCTAGTCAGAGATGTCAAAAACCTGAATCTAGAACAACCACTGGCTCCAAGTCGAGTGTTCTTTCCATGGCTGTATTGCACTATTCTACAAGAAAACTGGTAGCTACAGTCAGTGAAGAACGAAGGAGGAAACAGAAAATCTTTTCATTCATACTCTATGCATAGATAAGAGACAAAAGGATATCCTAAATGTTATAAATTTAACTTGGTACAAGGTTCTTAGATATCCCAAATGTTATAAATTTAACTTGGTACAAGGTTCTTGGCAAGATCTACCATAATGTGAATTGCATATGCTCTTTCTCTTAACAATGCCACTTCTAAGAATTTTTCCCACATGTATACCACACATACGATATTAAAAAATATATGTTCAGGGCCGGCCCGGTGGTGCACTCGGTAGAGTGCAGTGCTTGGGAGCGTGGCGGCACTCCCGCCGAGGGTTCGGATCCCACATACAGACCGGTTCCCGCTCACTGGCTGAGCGTGGTGCGGGCGCAACACCGAGGGTTGCAATCCCATTGCTGGTCGCGGTACAGGCACGACACCGAGGGTTGCGATCCCATTACCGGTCACGAAAAAAAGACAAAAAGGAAAAAAAAATATATATATATGTTCAAAGATATTTACTGCCTATCAATGGAGAAATTGGGACAGTGGAATTCAAATCAGTTGTCAGCAAAAAATGAGGTACATTTTTAAGTACTAACATAGAAAGTTACATAAGACATAGTGTTAAATTAAAAAATCAAGTTATAGGGCCGGCCCAGTGGCGCACTGCTACAGTGCGCCGCTTGGGAGCGCAGCGGCGCTCCACGTTATATACGAATGGACGTGTATGCATATATGTGTGTGCAGAAATCTGCATGTTGTCTATGTTGTTGTATATGAGCTTGTGTACACATAAAAAAATTTGTAAGTCTATGCAAGAAACCATTAATATTAGTTACATCTGGAGAATAGGACTAGAAGCTAAGAAGAAAGGAAATGGATTTTTATTTTCATTTTCATGCCACTCTGAATTGTTTTAAATTTTCTTTTCATGAACATGTATCACTGCTATAAACTAAAACAGGCTTGGGGGGGTATTGATATTTAAGAAACAAGAGGTCTGGCTCTCAGCAATAGCTTGAAAACAAAGGCAGACATGAAATAGAGCTGTCTTCTGTTACAACTGCAAATGTTCACAAAAGAAGACAGTGCAAAAGTCTCCCAGCCTCTGTGTGCCAGTAAGAGGCATAATGGAGACAGTTCTCTCCTAGCACATTCAGAGACAAAGCCAGGCTCCTACCCTGTTAAGGGATTTTAATGGCTGGATTTTAAGATCAGTAATTATAGTAAAATCCTGCTATACTTTTCAAGGTAACCTAAACTAATTTCCCTAGCAATGAAACCCCAATTGTTCCTGTTTTATTCCTCCAGCTTGTCTTCTCCTAAAGCAGCTGATACATCTTGGCCATGAGGTGCCCAAGATCTCAACTCTCCTCCTTTGCAAATCTGTCATACCCCAATATGCCAGAAGACCTGGACTCTGCAGCTGGCTTGGCTGCATATAAGCTCATTGAACTTAACAGAGCTTCTCCTCTCTAAAGCATTTTGTTAATGCCACTTACTTCGCTGGATCACTGTAATATCTAAGTATGATAGAGTATAAAAAAGCATGTTGCTGGTGGGGGATGCTGACAATGGGGGAGGCTATTCATGTATGGGGGTAGGTGATATTATGGGATATCTCTGCATCTTCCTCTCAATTTTACTGTGAACCTAAAATTACCCTTTTAAAAAAAAGTCTTTAAAACATGGATTTTTAAAAAATACTGACCCTGAATGTTGAACAGTACAGTTGCTGACCTTGACTTCACCTATGGTGCATAAATCCTGGAATATCTATGAAGCCCCCTCAAATTCTTTCTCAATACAAGCAGCCAAAATGGTCTCTTAAAAACATAACCTCATTTGCTGTCATTCCCTGCTAGCTCACTAACTGCCAGTTACACTAGCTACATGCTTCTTTCTGCAAAGCCCCCCTCCCCCCCAGGTCTCTGCATTTGGTGGACCAAGAACTCAAAACACTCGGCTCTTTTGTTTTCTGCTTGCTTCTGTTTCTTCAGGTGTCAGCTCAAATTTTATCTCCTCAGAAAGACTCTTCCTGACCACTCTGTAATACAGGCCTCTCCCCCCGCCCACTACCACCCTTTTCTATTCTCTCCTCACTTAGTCCCTCTGTAGCATTTAGCATACCTTACAGTCATGTATCTTTGTTCACTGGTGCACTACAGTGTTTGTGCACTACAGTGTAAACTCATATGTGCCAGGGTCTTATCTATCTCAACCTCCACTGTATCCCCATTGCTAGAATAGTGCCAGCACATAGTAGGCAGCCAGGAGACATTGAGAAATGAATGAATGAAGAGTTATTGACTGCCAAATGCTTTCGTGTACATTCTCATATTTCACCTTGCCTATGAAAAAGGGAGGGTATGATTTTTCTCATTTGAATGGCCTGCCCAAGGTCACAAGAGGTAAATAATAAAGCCAGGGCTTATATTTAGAGATTCTGACTCATAATTCCCCGGTACCTCCACTGTTCAATGGCATCCACAAATGTGGACTTGGAAGAGTTGAAAGTAGAGCAATTTATCTAGGCTTCAGCGATAGGGGAGGAGAAGAGAAATATCTGCTTTCCTAAAGAAGCAAGGTAGGAGAGACAGGGAGGAAAAAAATGGTGCACACCCCCTGGCTGTAAATTCATAAATTAAATTTTTTCCCTCATGTGAATGAAATGCAGCTGCCTCTGCGATAGAGGCTTATGAAACCTCTCATCACTAAGTCACAGTGTGGAACACTTTGATAATTGAAGCAGCAAGTGAAATTTTAGGTAGGTCAGATGCAATTACCCAAATTGGAAAGTAACACCAGTGTTCACATCTATTGGGCCACACACAGTAGGCTCAGAACTAAGTCACATGCACACACACCCCCTCAAAACTACAGTCATCCACACACCCTTCTATGGCATGGGGCTCCAAGCCTCCCAAATATACTCACTCAGTGATTGGAGAGAAAGGCCCACACAGGAAAAAGGAAGAGCAAAGAGCAGGGGAGAGCAGGGGAGCAGCAGGGGAGGAGGAGGAGAGAGAGAGGGATAAGGAAGTTGAAGGTGGAGGAGGAGAAAGAGGAGGAAGAATAAAGAGAGGGAAGGACTACAGAAGAGAGAAAAACTGAAAGTCCATGGGCAGGGAGCATGAGGACTGTTATCCTGCTAGGATTTTTGCTGCAATGTTCAAGTGGCCAAATGCTGGTACAAAGCAGTCCTTGAGAATTTCCAGGGTCAGGGTTTTATTCAGGTGCTTGTCTGTTTCCACAGAGACCAAGAATTTCTGCTTTCAATAATCATCTTCCAGATTTCTCAGGTTTTTGGTCTTCCTTGCCGTGCTTCCATCAGCAAGCAAGGAACCAGAGCCTAGGGCTCACCCAATGAGAATGACATGTCCTGGCTTCTGGTCTCAGGCCTAGACTCAACCCAGTGCCACAGAGCTTCAGTTCTAGCACTTCCACTGATTACCTTACTCCTCTCCCAGGCAAACACAGGGCTTGCTCCTGCCTCCTGCTCCTGCCACAGCAGTCCCCTGGGGATCTGCACAGCCTAACGGGCAGTCTACCAAAAAGCTGAAAGCCTGGTAAAACCTTGTGACAAGCTGACAGTATACTCAGCCATTCCACAATATGTTCATGGTGGGCTTGCAGCATAGAAAACCATCAGTCACATTTCCCACTTCTGGCCAAGACTGGGAAATACAACCTTCTCTCCTCCTGCCCTCCAGGCTAGACATCACTATCTTCCTTTATACCTAACCCCCCACATCTGGCCATTTGTCAGTCTGTCCATTCACCTGTACAGTGCTTCCCAGAATCTCCTCTTTACCCCCAGTGCCACTGGAACTTCCCTGGCTTGGGCCTTGATTATTTTTCAGGTCATCAGCTAAAATGACACTTATTGCTCTCCTGGCTGGTCCTCCAGGTGCATGTTCTGTCTCCCAATACATCCCTTCCCTCCCCACTAAATCAGAAATTCCTGGGGTGCAGGAACTGTGTTTTCAACCAGCACCTCAGGTAAATCTGATGCAGCTAAGACACAGTTGGGAAACACAGTTGGAATCACACAGCTGCAAATTATCTCCAGGATTCACATACTGCATTCTTTTCCCTGGGGCTGCAGTATGACTTTTCTGGGCCCTAGGCACTTTTACTTTCATGGACGCATTACTCCATTAAAGAAAAAGTTATGTATTTTATGACTGCATTGGTATAAAGATAAATTCATTATCATTATATGGACTTATTTTATTCTGGTTTTTAAAATAAATTAAAATTAAAACATTTTTGAGGTCCCTAAAATTGTTGTGGTCCATTGGCACTATGCCAGGTAGTAAGTCAGCCCTATGTCCCCTCTGCCCCCAAATCTTCAGTGGCCTCCCACTCTTACTGAATGAAGTCCAACCTCCTCAGCAGGCTCACCTTGGTCTGGGTTCAGACTATATTCTCAGGCCCATCTGCTATAGAGCTTCCCACCCATCTGGGAACCACCTCCAAGGCTTAAATGCAGTTTTCTCAACACAATATACTATGATGCCACTGAGACTTAGTCCTCAGCCCAAAACAATTTTCCTTTCCTTCCCACCTACTCATTTCTGATTCAAACACCACCTTCCATTGTGGCCTTCCCCAGTCTTCCTGGCTGAAATATAGCTCCTTCTTCTGCACCCTGATAGTACTTTATATGTCTATTATTATACCACTTTTTCACTCTGCCTTTTGCCAAATATCCCCAATTGTAATGTGTACTTCTTTTACAGCATAACATTTCTAAAATCAAGAATTGGCTTTCAATGTATGCCAAACATACCTGCCAGCCACAAGGTAGGGTACCATACCACAACATGCCAACAGTAGTTTTCTGCACATGCAAAGCCAACACTGCACAGAAGGCACTGGGGCACCTGGTTGCTTCCTTGATGGTGTTTTTGCATTGTTAGTACCATAGACAACTGAATTTTAATTTAGAATTTCTATCCCTCATACCTCTTAAAATTATGCTCTGATGTATTACTGAAATAAAAAAGTATTTTCAATTTAGACTATGACCTGTGACATGCCAGGAAAAGCAATTAAAGGTAGAAATTATCAGATCACTTGGCACATATTATGAAATTTCCTAATTCCTTGGACCGTGAAGGACTTATTCCTCAGACACTGATCTGCTCTGTCAAAAGCTTTCAAGTAAATTTTAGGAGTAGCTTTTTAATATACAATAACTGCAATTTAGTTTTTTCCTGAGTTACAAATTTTACAACAAGGAAATGCACAATCTAAACTCCAGTATTCTTCAATCTGCCTCAAAATTATAGCTTTTTTACAAAATGAGTTCAAGATGGTGAACACAGGTTATAAAAATCAGTAAGTCACCATAAAGCTTGCATACAACTGCACACGTCTAGAGGTAATACAAAGAACTTTCAATATTAAACCTGAAAATGACTAAGTTTCATACTTTATAATACTGAGCAAGAAACACAAAGACCTATAGATAAAAGTCATCTATTGTTGGTTTGTTAAAAAAGAAAAATGTACACATTTCAAGTTCCCTTTTTTTCCTGCTTAAAAAAAAAAAGTTACCTTTCTGATGAATCATACAATAGGATTGCATTTTCTGGTCAAGAAAGCACAGTCTTTTGGTAAGCTAACTATTTCTTTACATTTCTACATCAGAAAACTCTTAGGGGTCTGGATTACGTCTTAATTATCTTCCTCTCCCCTCTGGTGCTCGTGCATATGAAAAATGCTCATTATTGAATAGGTCTAGCTTTCTGCCAACAGTTTCATTTCTTTCAAGCCTGGCCTCATTTCTGCTAAAATCTAACTATATGCTTATTTTTAGGTTTGGATGGGCATAATTCATTATAAATGCCATTTTTAAAAATTCAAAATTCATTCATGCTTCCATTCATTCAACAAGTATTTATCAGGCTCCTAATAAATGCCCAACAGTGACAAGAATACAAAGGCAAATAAGACACAGCCATGCTCTGAACTTTACTTAGAGTCTAGATGGAGAGACGGGCCAGGCAGCATACCACAACACAGTGTGATGAGAGCTGTGATGGATGGGAAGTGCAGGTTGATGAGGAGAATGGAGAATGAACATCACATGCAGCCTATGGGGTTTAAGCAATACCTAAGCCAAGCCCTAAAGAATGAGTAGGAGATAACTTAGAAAAGTGTATGTCCAGATAGCTATGGGATAAATGGGCCTAAGTTGGGGAAACAGTGTATACAAAAGCATAGAGATGAAGGTGGGAGGGGTGGGGAAGAGATCTACCAGTGGAGATAAGATGAGAAGTTTTGCTGGGCTGGCTTTCAGAGGTACCACAACAGGCTTGTGATGTCCAGTTAAGAATACTCACAACTTTATCCTGAGAGCAGTGGGGATCTATTTTCCTTGGAAAGATATTGTTTCACAAATTTATAAAGCTGTACCAATGATACTGTACTCTCAGCATCATATCAAGGTTTAATCAGCCTTATTTAATCCTGCTTTTGCTGTCTCCTTCATTTCTAGCATTTTAAAATTCTTTGTTATATTTAAGTCATCTATTTGTCTTGTTTCATGAGATCCAAAATGAAAAACCACTGCGCTTATTTTCATTCCATCAATCACTCCTATTTCTCCTTGCCTCAGAGAAAGCAGCAAATGGAAAAATTCACCACTAAATTCTTCATTTGCAATCTTATGGGCATTTCTCTACAGCATTTTATTCAATATAGAATGAGTAGAACCTGTGTAACCTCAGGCAACTTGCTTAACCTCTCTGTGCCTTGATTTATTCAACTATAAGAGGAAGGTAGCTATCACCTACCTTATAGAATTCTTATGAAGGTTAAATAAGATTCCATATGTACAGTGTTTAGCATGTTGCCTGGATTATAATCATGCTTGAGCATGATGCCTGGATTATAATTAGTAAATTGTAGCTACTTTTATCATTAGGCATTATTAATATACATGGTTAAATTTTGAATTTGCATTTTATTACAATTTTAATGGCACACATATACATATATAGAGAACATATATGTTTACACACATGTACATTGTGTGTTGAAAGTCCTAGAAACTTTTTTTTTTCCTTTTTGTCTTTTTTACTGACTGGTAACGGGATTGCCACCCTTGGTGTCGCGCCCGTACCGGGGACCAGCAACGGGATCGCAACCCTCGGTGTTGCACCCGCACCGCGCTCAGCCAGTGAGCGGGAACTGGTCTCTACATGGGATCCGAACCCTCGGCGGGAGCGCCACCGCGCTCACAAGCGGCACGCTCTCCAGTGCGCCACTGGGCCGGCCCGAAAGTCCTAGAAACTTTTAATAGGGTTTATCTCTGAGGTAAGGACCTAAAGAATCAGGGAGGGGAGAGGTAACTTTACTTTTTCATTTTGTTCCTTTCTGTAATCTTTAATTATTTTTTAACCAAGAGCATGGGAACCATTCATAATAAAAATTGATTAAAAACCCTGTTATGCAAAATAAAAAAAAATTATTCTCAAAGCTTAGGATAATTATATGGAAATCACTTTATGTAGGAAAGAAAAAAGGGTGAAAAATCTAGGTTTGATTAGCCTAGAAAAGAGAATTGGGCTGAGAGGAGAAACAGTGTCTGTTCTCAAATTGCCAAAAGGTTGCCATGTAAAAGAAGGTTTGAATTTAATTTGTATCTAGAGAGCAGAACAGATGATTTTGTCCAAATACAAGAAGGAATTCTGTACTGGCAAGAGCAGTCCTAAGATATTGCCTCAGAAGGCAGTAAAAGCTTCCCCACAGAAGGTGTTCAGAATTGGCTACATGGCCATCTTTCAGAGATTTGGTTCAAGGGATTCCCCTTTCATGTCTATGAAACTTGGCAGTCTCCAAAGCATTTTAAATTTAATACTTAGATGGACATATCTTGCTTTGTTATCCAGTAACTAGTGTATCCTTAAAGGTTATTCAGAAACATCCAAATGATAGCCACACATTAAGTAAATTAGATAAACCAACTTTGTCTCCAACCCATAAGACCTCTAACCAGGCGTGTATTCTCCAGAAAGGATTATTAGTACATACATGCTTATTATATTTCAATGAAGTATAAAGTTATTCAAATAAATATTTCATAATGTTAAAACCCAGTTCAAAATGTGGATGCTGTATTTAAACACTACCTAGATTAGTATTTGTTAAAGATAATTTTTTGTTTCCAACCAGATTCACACTAAGTAGGAAAGTATTTTAGTATTCTTCATCATCTTTAGTCTTCTAAACTTCATTAATGTCTGTTCCCAAATTTTAATTGGACTACTTTTTTATGGTTTGTCATTGTGAACTTGGTAAGTAAGTCAAGCCTAATGCTGAAACACTTTCATGGCTCAATATTGAAAGTTCTACTTTTGTGGGTTATAGTTTCCCTGGAAGGTGGAATACACAGAAGAGAAATATAGGGTTTCTGAGCTAATGAATTTCAATAGCTTCCGTAGGATATGACAGAATGACCTTTGAATGACAATCTTTTCTAGAGAATAATTGGAATGAAGAGAAAGTGAGCCCGGGAAGTCAGAGAGCTCTGCAAGACACATCAACTAGGAGACCTCTGGAATCTACCACTTGAGAGTCTATTGACCTAGAAATTCATTACATTTCTCTGTACCTCTGTCCCTCTGTCATCTAAAAACAGAGGACAAGGGGGCCGCCCGTGGCTCACTCGGGAGAGTGTGGTGCTGATAACACCAAGGCCATGGGTTCGGATCCCATATAGGGATGGCCAGTTCGCTCACTGGGTGAGATGTTGCTGACAACACCAAGTCAAGGGTTAAGATCCCCTTACTGGTGATCTTTTAAAAATAAAAATAAAAACGGAGGACAAAATTAAAGCAGATAATAGTGTTTCCATTTCAACAATCAGTTGATATTATGCCAACAGAAAGAGTTTAGTTCAATGGGAAAAAACTCAGACCTTCGAGTCAGAAGACCTGATTCTGGATGTCACTAACTAGCTATTTTAGAGATGGTAAGATGTGTCTCTTACCATCTCGAAGAATAAGTTTCTTCACATGATAAATTGGGAGGTGGGAATACAAAATAAACAAAACAAAGTGCTTTTACATACTCTCACTCAATAACCATCAACACAGAAGTCTGTGGGTGGAGGGGGGTTTCCCCATACACTAAGCAAACGATCAGTTCTGCAGTGGACATTAGCTTGGTGTCTTCTAATTCAAATCTATTATGACACTACCTGGAGATTGCATCAGACCTCTCAAGTTAAGGGCTCAGTCCCAAAGACTGTCCCTACTTCTGATGCCAGTTCTAAGTCCAGGCCTTTGGAATTTCGGATGCACCAGCTACAAATCCAGGGCTCCCAACCTCCTCCTCGGGTTAGATAAATTTGCTAGAGCGGCTCACAGAACTCAGAGAAATACTACTTAAACTTTTACCAGTTTATTATAAAGGACGTTACAAAGGATACAGATGAAAAGATGCACAGGGTAAGGTACGGGGGGAAGGGACACAGAGCTTCCGGGCCCTCCTGGGAGTGTCGCCCTCCAGGCTCTCCATGTGTTCAGCTATTCAAAAGCATTCTGAACCCAGTCCTTTTGGGTTTTTACAGAGGCTTCATTACGTAGGCATGATTGATTAAATCATTGGCTATTGGTGATCTACTTAACCTTCAGCCCCTATTCCATCCCCAGAGGTTGGGGGATAGGGCTGAAAGTCCCAACCCTCTAATATTGCCTTGGTCTTTCCAGTGACCAGCCCTTATCCTGAAGCTACCTAGGGGCTGTCAGCCAACAGTCAACTTATTAGCATACAAATAGACAGCACTTTGGAGATTCTAAGGATTTTAGGAGTTGTATGCCAGGAAATGAGAACGAAGACCAAATATACCCTACAATATCACAGGAGGGCACAGACAAAGTGAAGAAAAATTGTAAATATATTCTCATGTTGTTTTAAGCCTCAACTAAAGCTCCATCTTAAGAACAGCTATTACAATTCACCTTTCATAAATGGAGAACAGGCTTTAAAAGGTTACTAGGTTTTCTAGCTAGTAACAATAGTGCAAAGGTTTGATCCCAAGTCTCCAGGCACAGACACATGCTGCTTACCCTACCTATTTAATAGAATTCTCAGGAAATCATATAAGATAAGTGTTTAAGTGTTTTACCTATTATAAACAGCCAAAACATGTAAGGTATTGTTAAGACTATGCTTTAAATTCTCTCAAGGAACGTCAACGTATTTTTTCTGTTCGTAAGTATTTCTGTCAGAGCGAAAGCCCTATGAACCACCATCCTATCCAGCATGTCACAGTACAATGAGTTGAATAAATGGGCAGATTACTGCTGCCTCAGAAATGATCCATGAGTTTAATTAAATATCTTAAACAAATGGACACATTTACACCACCACAGGCCACACTTTGAGGATCTCAGAAGAAAGCACTATAATTAGACAAGAAAAATAAAGACACACCGGTAAATGAAACCCACTTTCAGAGTCCAATCCCTCATCCAAACCAAACAAACTGCATTCTCAATTGCAAACATGCATCAAAATAGTCATAAGACACATTGTACTGCTGCAACAAAGCCGCAACATTCCCTAACCAAATATAGGAGTGAACTGAAGGGGGGTGGGTCGAAGGGAGGGAATCCCTGAAGCCTCTTCGTACAATGCCAGTTTGATCAAGTTAGAAGAATCAACTCCTGGCAACAGAGCTATAGAGATACCAGTATTCTTAATGAAAATGTTTTCCCATCACAACAATTTCTCAAGGCAGTGCATTCTTCCATCATCCTATTGAAAAGTCTGATTTAGTGAAAACGGCAATCCTCAAAAATGCAGAACTTATCATAGGCTGCTCTGTGTTAGAGTTACTGCCCCTACTACATGATGACTCACCCTCCCAGAAGCCAAAAGGATATCATTCACTACAGTATTCCCCACAATGCTTATAGCACAGTGCCTGGCACATAGCCCGCTTTAGGAAACACATGTTGAATTTACTCTACAATGGAAAATACTTCAAAAATGAATTCCATTGCAGCACTCTTTACAATAGCCAAGAGCTGGAATCAGCCCAAATGTCCATCATCGGATGAGTGGATACGGAAAATGTGGTATATCTACACAATGGAATACTACTCAGCTATAAAAACGAATGAAATACTGCCATTTGCAACAACATGGATGGACCTTGAGAGAATAATATTGAGTGAAACGAGTCAGGCATGATCCTATATATTGAACAGCCCAAATCATCTATTAAA